>NC_081785.1:26181223-26481223 GCF_963082965.1 Carassius carassius
TTTTAAATACAATAACCATGCTCTTTTGGTTTTACTTGTTGTCAAACCATGGTCAAGTTTCGTAAGGGATGAGGCTTATGGCAATATACAGAGGCTCAGGATATTAATTAAGCCTATTGATATCAACAATTCAGTTCTTGATATAAAGGATTTCATTTCCACTTTTAACTATGTTAAATCTTCATATCAGTATTTCACTATTTAAAGTGCTTTGTTTTAAAATGACAGAATTACATTTCCACTATAGCCTGTAAAAACTATATTTCTTGATATCTGTAATTGTATTTTCACTTGTGAAATGTCACCATAGGCTGAAATCCCAATTTCACATATCAGAAATACAATTACTTGTAAAAATCATAATCTTTGATATCATGAATTACTTTGTTACAAAAGCAAATATCTATTCTTGATATCAACAATTACATTGCTACTATAACAATGTTAATTTTTGATGTCAATAATTTGATTGTCACTAATGACAATGTTAGTTTCTGATATCACGAATGAACATTTTTACTAGTAGCAATTCAATTGTTGATATCAAGAATTGACATTTCAACAATTTAATTATTGATATCAGGAATTTGCATTTTTACTACAATGTAATCATTGATATAAAAATTATGATATTTATTTAGATTATAAAAATGTTCTTCACACAAAGAAAAATAATGGTTCTTTAAATAAATTGTTCATTGAACGGTTCTTTGGAGAACAAAATTTGGTTCTTCTATGGCATCACTATACAAAACCCCTCTTTTGGAACTTATTTTTAATAATGTATCATGTATACGTATTTACATATAGCATTGTCTTCATTTACTAGGTACCATATTTCAAGGAGTCAGTTGGAAAATTTGCGAGATCTTGGTTTCAGTTGGACCATTCAGTTGGACGGGGTTACATTTATATATTCACTATTTATATCTATATAATAACAATTATAACTATATATTCAGATTTACATTTATATAATCAGAGTTATAACTATATATTCAAGATTACATTTATATATTCAGATTTACATTTATATATTCAGAGTTATAACTATATATTCGGGATTTACATTTATATATTCAGGGTTATAACTATATATTCAGGATTGCATTTATATATTCAGAGATATAACTATATATTCAGGATTTACATTTATATATTCAGAGTTATAAATATATATTCGGGATTTACATTTATATATTCAGATTTACATTTATATATTCAGAGATATAACTATATATTCAGGATTTACATTTATATATTCAGAGTTATAAATATATATTCAGGATTTACATTTATATTCAGGATTTACATTTATATATTCAGAGATATAACTATATATTCAGGATTTACATTTATATATTCAGGGATATAACTATATATTCGGGATTTACATTTATATATTCAGGATTTACATTTAGATATTCAGAGATATAACTATATATTCAGGATTTACATTTATATATTCAGAGATATAACTATATATTCAGGATTTACATTTATATATTCAGAGTTATAAATATATATCCGGGATTTACATTTATATATTCAGAGATATAACTATATATTCGGAATTTACATTTATATATTTGGTTATACGTATATATATATATATATATATTCAGGATTACATTTATATAACTATATATAGCCTACTTTATATTCATTACTATATATTCAGAGTTATAACAATAATGGAGTGATAACTTGATGATGGAAGTGCAATAATTCAAACGAATGTCCCCCCCAAATTTTTTTTTTTTTTAATTAAATGGGGGGGGGGGGGTATTCTTAATTGTCGCCCTAGACGGCTGCCTAGTTCGCCTATAGGCACGCCGCGCGCTGGCCCTGCTTGCATGTTTATCACTTTTAAAAGTGGTTTATGAAACTTCAAAAGGGTTTCCTTTAAAATTACACCAAAATTGTGTATTTTGGGTATGGGAAGCTTTTCAATTTGGGTAGGCCAAATCCAGACAGAAATCCCTCAAAATGGTCTCAGAATTTAAGAGGTTAAACATACTCCTAATAGCTATACTGCCTAAAGGTTTGCCAATACAACTTTGGATAATATCATTAATAACAACATAAAATCGCATCAGTGTAATGACAATGTTCTTTGCATGAAAACACTTCAATTAGCAGAATTATATTCGTATAGACTGAGATGTAAAGAAACAGTGGTGGCCACTATCGTAATGAACTGTCATAAGGTATAGCTAGTGCTCCAGACCAACCATACGAACTAATGACTTACAGAAGGTATTCTTAACGTTTCGGGAAACACCAATTAATGTTAAGGTAAAGCCTGAGTTATAACTTAAGAATGATAGCGTAAAGAAGGTTTTCAGGGGAAATGCAGCCCAGCATATTATTTAAACATAAATATGAAACTAAATAAGCTTTTCTCTAACCCTGTACAACGAACGCGCCAGCGCGTTCATGGATTTTTCTTTAATGACAGTGGAAGAAACTCCGTCAATTTTACAGATTAGTGTGTAAGACAACTACAAAGGGTCTACTTTTATTTGTATACCTTCACAATAACCCCAAAACCTTGTGCTTTTGTAAAATAAAGATCTGCCTTTGTTTCAACTGTCTCTGTATCCACGAGAATCTTTCTGAAACTAATAAAGTTTAAAGAATGGCCTATTATCTCACAAACAATGTGCTGAGGCCACCTATGCAAAATGGAAAATGCCCCCCAACAATGCCTTAAAAATAATGAACAAAGGCTATACAGTAGCCTACGTTACACTGAGATTTCATGTCGGAGCGGGATTTGACCGCTTGGGCCGTGAGCAATTGAGTGGAGCGCATTGGCATAGAGCGGAATATTGAGCGGAGCTCACATGCTGAGTTATAACTATATATTCAGGATTTAGTGAAAGTGAAGTGACATTCAGCCAAGTATGGTGACCCATACTCAGAATTTGTGCTCTGCATTTAACCCATCCGAAATGCACACACACAGAGCAGTGAACACACACACACACTGTGAGCACACACCCGGAGCAGTGGGCAGCCATTTATGCTGCGGCGCCCGGGGAGCAGTTGGGGGTTCGATGCCTTGCTCAAGGGCACCTAAGTCGTGGTATTGAAGGATTTACATGTATATATTCAGAGTTATAACTATATATTCGGGATTTAAATTTATATATTCAGATGTACATTTATAGATTCAGAGTTATAACTATATATTCGGGATTTACATTTATATATTCAGAGTTATAACTATATATTCAGGATTTACATTTATATATTCAGAGTTATAACTATATATTCGGGATTTACATTTATATATTCAAGGTTATAACTATATATTCAGGTTTTACATTTATATATTCAGAGTTTTAACTATATATTCAGGATTACATTTATATATTCAGAGTTATAACTATATATTCAGGATTTACATTTATATATTCAGAGTTATAACTATATATTCGGGATTTACATTTATATATTCAGAGTTATAACTATATATTCAGGATTTACATTTATATATTCAAGGTTATAACTATATATTCAGGTTTTACATTTATATATTCAGAGTTTTAACTATATATTCAGGATTACATTTATATATTCAGAGTTATAACTATATATTCGGGATTTACATTTATATATTCAGAGTTATAACTATATATTCGGGATTTACATTTATATATTCAGAGTTATAACTATATATTCGGGATTTACATTTATATATTCAGAGTTATAACTATATATTCAGGATTTACATTTATATATTCAGAGTTATAACTATATATTCAGGATTTACATTTATATATTCAGATGTACATTTATATATTCAGAGTTATAACTATATATTCGGGATTTACATTTATATATTCAGAGTTATAACTATATATTCAGAGTTTTAACTATATATTCAGGATTACATTTATATATTCAGAGTTATAACTATATATTCGGGATTTACATTTATATATTCAGGGTTACATTTATATATTCAGATTTACATTTATATATTCAGGGTTACTTTTATATATTCAGGATTTACAGCTATATATTCAGAGTTTTTACTATATATTCAGATTTACATAGAATTATTTCCTGTTTGGCCCCCCATAGTGTGTGTATATATATATATATATATATATGTATGTGTGTATATATATGTGTGTATATATATATATATATATATATATTGTAGTGCACAATGTGGCCATACTGCATTGCACATTTAGGGGAACAGATTTTTTTTTGATAACTTATAAACCTTTAAAGACAGAGCAGTTCTAAGCTCCAAGGTTGTACAGAACAAAAATTCAAACAATCAGAATGATGTGCAGAGCAACATATACTGACGTTATACTGTTATACTGACGATGTGCAAATTAATGAAGCATGGTTTCTACAGATTTTGCCCCATTTTGATCCACTAGCTTGCTTGTACAGTAAAATGATTTTAGCTAGCAACAAATTGCAGGTTGCACAGATTGCAGGTGCCTTTATCTTTGTAATTATTAGATACATACACATTTTTACAGAACCATCAGAAGAAACAGGCTATATCTGTCACAGTGCCTGGGTTGTGTCCCTGGGTTTCCACTAGATGTCCCCCTTTCTCACGGTGTCTGTCACCTTATCACTTCCTGTTCCCTTATTTGGTCACCTTCCTCCTTGTTAGTAATTGATTGTTCCCCACCTGTCTCCTGTTCCCTCATTATCCTTCTGTGTATTTATACCCGGTCTGTCTGAGTCTGTGTGACGGAGTCCTTGTTTAATGTTGAGGTTATTTCATGTCCGTCATCTTATCTTGCCTTGCCTTGCCTTGCCTTGCCTTGCCTTGCCTTGCCTTGTCTTCGTGTCTTGTATATTTGGATATTCTGGTTTTGACCCTGCCTGGACTGTTTACCCCTTTGGAATTACCCTTTAAATAAATATCATACCCGCACTTGGTTCTATCTCCGTGCCTCATTGGATCCCTGCCGTGACAGAAGGACTCCGTCACACCAGGAACCAGCGGTATGTCATTTTTCCGTTCCCCAGCCAAGATGGCGGAGCGGCGAACCAAGTACCTTCGGTTGATCGCCCTCCGCCAAGAGGGCAATGAAGTGGGTGCCCTGGCTCAGGTGTTCTGGTCCCTGGCCGAGGGCATGGGCTACAACGATGCGGCCCTCAAGGACTATTTCAATGGCGGGCTGGATGATCCAGTGTCTCATGAGGAGATGGCGCAGTTAGAGACACTGGAATTCTGGGAATTCGTGCGCTACCTGCAGCATCGGCTTCGGTGGGATGCCCCAGCCACTTCGGTCTCTTCCGGCGGGCTGGTCGTCAGCCCAGCACCACTGCCCAGGATGGCAACCAGCCAAGCGCCACAACCCAAGATGGCTACCAGTCCAGCACCACTGCCCAGGATGGCTAACAGCCAAGCGCCACAGCACAAGATGGCCGCTAACCCAGCGCCAATGCCCAAATTGGCCACTTTTCCAGCGCCACAGCCCAAGATGGCCGCCAGCCCAGCGCCAATGCCCAAATTGGCCACCGGTTCAGCTCCACAGCCAAAATTGGCCACCGGTCCAGCACCACAGCACAAGGTGGCCGCTAACCCAGCGCCAATGCCCAAATTGGCCACCGTTCCAGCACCACAGCCCAAGATGGCCGCCAGCCCAGCGCCAATGCCCAAATTGGCCACCGGTTCAGCTCCACAACCCAAGATGGCCGTCAGCCTAGTGCCACAGCACAAGATGGCCGTCAACCTAGCGCCACAGCACAAGATGGCCGTCAGTCCAGCGCCACAGCACAAGATGGCCGCTAACCCAGCGCCAATGCCCAGATTGGCCACCGGTCCAGCGCCACAGTACAGGATGGCCGCCAGCCCAGCACCACAGTACAAGAGGGCCGCCTGTCCAGAGTCATGGCCCAAGATGGCTGCTTGCCCAGAGCCGTTGCACAGGATGAGAGTCTCAGTTGACCCTCCGGAGTCTAGTCAGGTTCCAGTTGACCCTCCGGAGTCGAGTCAGGTGCCAGTTGACCCTCCGGAATCGAGTCAGGTGCCAATTGACCCTCCGGAATCGAGTCAGGTGCCAGTGAACTCTCCAGAGTCGAGTCAGGTGCCAGTGAACTCTCCAGAGTCGAGTCAGGTGCCAGTGAACTCCCCAGTGTCAGGGCTAGTCACCGCTGATCCTCCAGAGTCAGGGCTAGTCACTGCTGATCCTCCAGAGTCAGGGCTAGTCACCGCTGATCCACCAGAGTCAGGGCTAGTCACCGCTGATCCTCCAGAGTCAGGGCTAGTCACCGCTGATCCTCCAGAGTCAGGGCTAGTCACCGCT
The DNA here is from genome assembly GCF_963082965.1 of Carassius carassius. NCBI lineage: Eukaryota > Metazoa > Chordata > Actinopteri > Cypriniformes > Cyprinidae > Carassius > Carassius carassius. Next base: position 26,187,523 of record NC_081785.1, read on the forward strand.
GATCCTCCTGAGTCAGGGCTGGTCACCGCTGATCCTCCTGAGTCAGGGCTGGTCACCGCTGATCCTCCTGAGTCAGGGCTGGTCACCGCGGATTCTCCAGAGACTGGGCTGGTCACCGTTGACCTTTCAGAGTCAAGTCAAGTCACCGGTGATCTTCAAGGACTGAGTCAAGTCACCGGTGATCTTCAAGGACTGAGTCAAGTCACCGGTGGTCTTCAAGGACTGAGTCAAGTCACCTGTGGTCTTCAAGGACTGAGTCAAGTCACCGGTGGTCTTCAAGGACTGAGTCAAGTCACCGGTGGTCTTCAAGGACTGAGTCAAGTCACCTCTGATCTTCATGAACAAAGGCAAGTCACCATTGATCTTCATGAGCAAATGCAAGTCACCAATGATCTTCATGAGCAGTGTCAGGCCAGCACCAATCTTCTGGAGTCCAGTAAGGACACCAGGGGATTACCAGAGTTTCGTTGTCCCATTGATCCAGCCGCACGGAGGTCTGCTCCGCCTTGGGGGGCTCTGGTCCTGACCACATGGCTGTGGTGGTCTTCTGCTCCGCCCTGGGGGCCTTCCGCCCTGACCACACGGTTGTGGGGGTCTTCCGCTCCGCCCTGGAGGACTCTGGCTTCGTCCACAAGGACGTGGTGGTCTTCTGCTCCGCCCTGGGGGGCTTCCGTCCTGACCACACGGTTGTGGTGGTCTTCTGCTCCGCCCTGGGAGGCTTCCGCCCTGACCACACGGTTGTGGTGGTCCTCTGCTCCGCCCTGGGGGACTCCAGTCTCCACCACACGGACGGTGTGGTCTTCTGCCCCGCCCTGGAGGGGCTTCATGTTGTTTTTTGTTTTTGTGTTCACTCCTGTCCCTGTTCCTCTCTGTGAGCCTGGCCCTCCGTCCCTCCCCCTGAACCTCCTCCGGTCCTCCTCCCTCCTGGTCTCTCTGTTTTGTGTCTACACTTCTGGTATCTGTTCCCCATGATTTTTTTTTCTGGCCCTCCGTCCCTCCCCCTGAGCCTCCACCTGTCCGCCTCCCTCCTGGTCTCTGTTTTGTGTCTGTCGTGGAGCGTCTGGGAGCCGCTCCGTAGAGGGGGGGTACTGTCACAGTGTCTGGGTTGTGTCCCTGGGTTTCCACTAGATGTCCCCCTTTCTCACGGTGTCTGTCACCTTATCACTTCCTGTTCCCTTATTTGGTCACCTTCCTCCTTGTTAGTAATTGATTGTTCCCCACCTGTCTCCTGTTCCCTCATTATCCTTCTGTGTATTTATACCCGGTCTGTCTGAGTCTGTGTGACGGAGTCCTTGTTTAATGTTGAGGTTATTTCATGTCCGTCATCTTATCTTGCCTTGCCTTGCCTTGCCTTGCCTTGCCTTGCCTTGTCTTCGTGTCTTGTATATTTGGATATTCTGGTTTTGACCCTGCCTGGACTGTTTACCCCTTTGGATTACCCTTTAAATAAATATCATACCCGCACTTGGTTCTATCTCCGTGCCTCATTGGATCCCTGCCGTGACAATATCGACCTCCAATTCTCTCGCCTCATTTGCAGCCACATGAAGCAGTGAGCTCATTTGCACAAGCAATCCCTCATATCGTCCGTCACTCACTATTTGTCAGCCATTTGTAAGTCACACTTTGGTTTAAAAGGGGCCAGGCTTTTGCTGGGAGAGGTATTCCCACAAAGGGGTGAAATCTTCTGGAGAAACCCTATGATTATATTCATATCAATGTCTCTGGTGAGACTACAGAGATGTTTAGAAGGATGGATCCAGCAAATCATTATTATTAGAAAGAGGAGGCGCATCTTAAAATGATTAGGTGGGGTATCAGGTTTTTGTCTCTTACACTTCACTGACAGTCCTTGATGCCAGATCCCAAAAAATATTATTCTACAGTAAATCAAAACAGAACACAGGTTTTTTTTTTTTTTTTTTTGGGGTAGTTTTTTTTTTTTTTTTTTTTTTTTATCTGAATGTTTACTAATGTCAAGGCTATAGAAGCTTGTTTAAATCCAACCAAATCAGCTGATCCTGCTGCATTTATTTATGACTACACATTTCAACAGAAAGGCTTCTTTGATGATCTTACTCTAAAGCTTGTTTTTCTCTCTTCTTGGCTGACTTGAAATGCCTTCATCCTGTCTGACATTACAGTCAGCTCTCTGTGGTCAAGCTGTTAGCCTGATGCTGTCATGACTGCAGATGAGGGTTATTCTGAACACTGCACTGCTTTTGTGCATTTCATAATCTTTTTTGACCAAGAGCGTATGGAGGGCAAAACAAATAAATTATACGTAATCAATATGTAATCAATCAATCAATCAATAAATGTGTGTTCGACTAACTGGCTTTCCAGTGTTACAATGTCAAATGTGCTTCAGAGAGATGTCCATGCAAAATCACCATCTTTAAATTACCTCATTCCAAAGACAGCTGCATCCTTAACCTACAATCCCCATCACAATACATATCTTGAACTTTTGAGAGATAAGTAAAGAGCGATATTTGTGGGCTGCTTCCAAAGTACACATTTTCATGTCTAATCCATTTTAGTTGAATTTACAAGGGCTCCTACTGGTGAGCCGCCCCAGATACTCTGTTATAGTTTTAAAAATTCATTCCTGCTCCTCATTTCATCTCCCTTTGCAATGCATTAGTGAAACAACTGAACAGAAAGCATCAAGGTGGTAGTTTTTTGATAGTGAAGCTATATTTTTGATAAAGTAACAGAGAAGCAATAATGGCAATGTTTCATCAATAAATCAGTGTATATAATTTCTGATGGATGGCTGTTTAGAGTTTAGATGTTGTGAGACTCTGTCTTGGGTTTCCCTCCATCTTGTGACCATATTTTGATTTCCTGTTCCTGTCCTTGTTTAGTTCTAATCATTAGGTTATTAGTCCCCAGCCATGTGTCGTTAATTATCTAGTTTACTCCTCATTTAGTTCTAGTACTTAAGCCCTGTGTTTCCCTATCTTTGGGGTCTGGTCTTGAATGCCATTCTGTGTTCCCTATGTGGTTGGACCAATAAAGTCTGTGTTATTTGAAGAATTCCTAATTCCCTGCTCAAGAGAAGCATGACAAATTTGCTCTTCATGTATTTGTTTGTTTGAGTCGTTCTTTTCAAAGATTCAGAACGAACAGAACGCCTGGGAATCTTCAAACTTGCAGTACTAATGTTAGTTTTGAATCTGTAAGAGTGATTCAGGCATGATTCACTGATTTAACTGAATATTTGGGGCAGACCTTTTGTGCATTCTGTAGCCAGTTCTGCCTGCTTTTGACATATTGCACACTTTCTTAACATGTCTCAGGATAAGTCACCATCCACAAACTTTGCCAGTTTTGCCAGTTATAAGCAACTAACAGAAACAAGTAAAGTAGTAATAAATAATAATAATGATAATAATAATAATAATAATAATAATAATAATAATAATTTATAAACATAAATTTATAAACACACATTCAGGTAAAATATTGCTTTTGACTACCCTGACCAGTGAAATCACTATTCTAGATAAAAATGACAAGACAACACCCACATATATATATATATATATATATATATATATATATATATATATATATATATATATATATATATATATATATATATATATATATATATATGATCTATGAGCTTATGTTATTAGGCTACTAAAATTTTCAGAGTACAGTTTTGAGACACAAACACACACACCTGGCTTTTCTGTGCATGAAATACATGAAACATTTTCTGTTACGAAAATAATTTAATCAATGATATTAAGCACACTTGGTGCCATTTGAATATGCTGTGACTGGAGAGTGAGCTTTATCAAAATTGGCTCAGATGGTGATAAACGTAGTACTGTGTGTGTTTGTTCTGTATTACACCTCTGTGTAATAGACTGGGAATACTACCTTTTTAAGAAAACTTTTGAAAATGTAACCAAAACCTCAATAAACTGTAAATGGTGTGTTTTATATTGCACTTTATTTATTTATTTATTTATTAATTTATTTATTTATTTATTTATTATTATTATTATTATTATTATTTTAAATATTATTATTATTATTATTAATTTTTTTTTTTTTTTTTTCGCCACTAAGTCTTAAGATGACAAAAAAATTTTTAAAAAACAACTATAAAAACGATCCAAAATGACTAAACAAAGAAGAAGGGTTTATGAAAGATTCCTTCCATAAACCTCTCTGTCCATCTGCGACTCTGCAACTCTGCCTGAATGCTCATAATGGCTGGAACATTTATTGACTGTGAATGACTGAATAAGCTATCAAAAATATGTATCACAAAAAGGATAATTGTAAAAAGGCCAATAAATCACAATAATGCTCAATCAGCTTAATATTAACAACACCAAAATACAAAAATGGTACTATTATTGACATTTCCTGGCACCTAATAAGTGACATCTGCGACGGCCATATGATTTTTTTATTATTTTATGTATTACTTTTTTCCTACCTTCTCCTTTTTTGTTTGTAAGAAGAATGAATATATATATATATATATATATATATATATATATATATATATATATATATATATATATATATATATATATATATATATAATTATTTTTTGTGCTTATCCAAAACTGGCATGTATGTCCAAAGCAAGCACATAACATGCTCCTTGACTCGAGAGAAGGACCATCTCTGCATTACCCATGAGTCCCCAGGGACAAACAAGGTCAAAAAGTGACAAGCTGGAATATAGGAACAAAGTTTCCAATAAAACAAGCCAACTCTGACCAGAATTCACGGTTAAAAAATGAAAACCAGGCCACCTCCTGGTATCATGTTTAAAATGATGAAAATCAGTACCAGATCAAGTGTCGGCTGAAAACACTAAAAGATATAGAGGCGTTCAGCTAAATTTAGGCAATGCTGCACCTTGTTAGTGTGCAGGAAGTCTGTGTGTAAAGAGAACAGTAAAAGGGAGTTTTAGAAGGGTTCCATATGCTTCAGTCCCATTGGCCATTGAAGCAAAAGCCAGTTGCAACTTTGTCAAAACCTCAAAAAAGGATAGACTTTCAGAGAAAACTATACTGAAGGCCTTCATTTTTTTTTCTTTATTGAATACAATGTCATATGAAGCCCTTGGCTTTAATTTCTGGAGATTGGGTATCCGTTGAGGAGAGGTGAACTGTTTAAGAGGTCATGCATTTACCATGAAATATGCACTTATTAAAGATGAAAGATTAGGTTACACTTTTGCCACAAATGCTAAATGTGGAGTCCAAACTACAAACATTCAGCCAACCTTTCCCCTTAGTGGCTTTAATGCGATTACTTATTTATGAGTAACGCAAATTCAGGACCATCGGTCAGACATTAAAAAAAAAAATATATATATAAAAAAAATAAAAACCAACAACATGATTTGTAGATCTTTAAAGTCACACAATTGAAACAATCTGATGATTCTTTAAGAATGTTGTAATCTGAGAAAAGAGAATGACTGTTAACAATTTATTTTGGTGGTCCCCTTTAGACATTCAGCTGACTATGAGTAACTTGTTTAACTGCTTGTCAACTTAGTGCAATAACCCTATCCCTAACCCTAACCTAACCTAACAATTTACTACTAATAATACTTTTAATGTGGGTAAGCTGACATGTAGACATGTGCAATGTTAAAATTACTTATAGTTAACCAAATTTTTAAATGGGATCATCAAAATAAAATATAACTAAATTAAGTGATATTATTTTCAATTTAATTGAGTACCTTATCCAAGGGAAAAACATTTGTGACAAAGATTATGTGAGTCTTATACAAGATGAGTGGCAGTGTCAATTATTAAAATGCAACTTTCAGCTTGTAATAAAAAAAATGCTCTATTTATATTTGTTTGCTGCAGAACAGTGCACAAAGTTTAGCTATTTGTATATGTATTTTTATATGAATAATTGAATGTACTGCATATTGATTTGTACTATAAATGTTTTCAATTATGTAGGTGTGTATATCTCTTCTTATACACACTAATTTGAATCTATTGTGAGAGTGGCATCTCAATACTAGTTCAGACGTCTTCTGCCGAATGAGTGTGTGGGTGTTGCAGAGCCTGTCTGTGCTCATGTCTGGTCTCACAGTTTGCTTGACATGCAGAAATGCAGAGGCAGCGTGTCATCATCAGGCTGATGGGAATGCTTTGTTGTCACGAGATGACTGAGAGTGCTGAATAGTGTTGCCTCTGCACGGTTCACTGCCAGAGTACTTGTACCATCAGCAGAGCACAGGCCTGGTCCTGCTCGTTTTCTCTCTCTCACCTGTACGATTCCAGTAAAACACATTCACTGCGTATTCCTGTTTTAGTTGGATGATTCTTCTTTTTCCTCCTTTTTTTGCTATGAAAATGGACAAGGCACACAAATTTCCTGATTGAATGGCTGTGCATTTGCAAGAATGCACAACCTATTTGAACTGAGTGAAGAGGTCATAGTAAAGTTGTGAGTGTGTTTGCATGCGCAAGTGTTTCTAACAGGAAGTAAAAGTGCCCCGTAGTCAGGCGCTAAAAGAACAATCTGATTTCCCTCCAGTGACATCATTAGCTAAACAGGTTTTCACGGCTATCAACCAGCAGAGCGGTTGAGTGTTTGAACTGAAGACCTGAAAGGGTCTAAACAGAATGTTCTCATTTCAGGTAACTTAACCTTGACCATCAGTTTGGGCGCTTCTACAGGCCCCCCAAATACCTTTTGTAAGAGCTCTGGTATGGTCTGTTTGCCGTTAGGTAGACTATGGATGCCCTCTGGACAAATGCATGTACTTCCTCCACACTTTTGTCATAGTTCATAATCTGCCATAGATTTTGAAGTCAAGTCAACTTACTTTTATTTATATAGCGCTTTTAACAATACAGATTGTGTCAAAGCATTTTACAGTATTAAATAGGAAAATAGTGTGTCAATAATGCAAAAAGACTATAGTAAAGACAAAATTTCATCATCCAGCTCAGTTCAGTTTAAAAAGTATCAGTGCAATCAAGTCGACAACATTGCTGGATATTAAGTGTCCCAAACTAAGCAGGCCAGAGGCGACAGCGGCAAGGAACCAAAACTCCAACGGTGACAGAATGGAGAAAAAACCTTGGGAGAAACCAGGCTCAGTCGGGGGGCTAGTTCTCCTCTGGCCAGACGAAAACAGCAGTTCAGGTCTTTAATTGCTATCAAAATTCACACCTAGGTTCCTAACTGATGATGAAGGATAGACAGAGCAGCCATCGAGTCTTAGACAGTGTTCTAGGTTATTACATGAAGAGGTTTTAGGTCCGAGGTTTTAGGTCCCTATGTTTTTTTTCAGAATTTAGCCTTAAGAAATGACTCGTCATCCAGTTTTTTATTTCCACTATGCATTCCATTAGTTTTTCAAATTGGTATGTTTCGCTGTTCTGCGAAGTAATATAGGACATAAACGTCAACAAACGTTCCAGTTTGTTGTTGGCCTTTGCACTGCGTTTGAGCTCCATCACTATATTATTTTTATCGACTACTCTTATCTTAAAAATACATTTTATACACCATCGTTTCCGTTTCTATGACGTGTGAATAAATCCTCTATCGTATTCTACAACTAAAACAATCAGAGCGCCTCGTTATCACTAGTTTTATTTTGATCTCCCGGGTCCGCTATTAGCTTATAGCCCGTTAGCATCAGCAGCGTGGTTGCTGCTAATCACGCTTGCATTGCTAATACTCTATTCACACACATTACCATTGCTTTACTCACTGTTACTAGCTTTAATGGCAGATGGATGTCTACATTTGATTGCAGGTGAGGACATATTCGAGCTGCAGGAAGTGGAGGAAGTGGAGAAGCAATCTGTCTACTCTGTGTTTTCTCTGCACAGGCCCGCTGCACCCAGGACACAATCTTCCCAGATATTGTTCACTCCGGCGCCAGGACACCACAGACCCTGGGTGCATCCACAGTGGAGGACGCGAGCCAGGCCCCGGGCAACGACTTCTCCCCCTCCGGTCTTTGAGATCTCCACCCAGAACCGCTTCGCTCCCCTCCGCCAGACAGGACGTGATGCTGTGATCATCGGAGACTCCAACGTCCGACACGTCCATGCTACGTTAGCCGAAAGCCGAAGGTAAAGTGCACACTCATTGTTTCCCTGGTGCTCGTGTTCTCTATGTTTCTGCACAGATACCCACGATCCTGAAGGCCGACGAGAGCCCCAGAGCGGTCGTGCTTCATGCGGGGTTAACGACACCATGCTGCGGCAGACGGAGACGCTGAAGAAGGACTTCAGGAGCCTGATCGAGACGGTTCGCAGCACGTAGCGACGAGGACACGAAAGATTCAGTAGACTTGTTGCTTTAAGGGCAGAGGAAGGAGTTTGCCTGATGGTAGGTGGCGAGGGCTCTTGGACATGGCGCAGCTGGTACATTCACTCACGTACCTTCTGACATCCGAGGCCATGTTGGGCCACCAGAAGCGTTACCGTAGCAACGAGAGGGTTTCATTGACCCCCGGGTGACCAGTGCCAAGTGATGTATGTGTAGAGTGGATGAGTGGGGTGCGCCGTGTCCTGGGGATGTAAAGGTGATCCGGTGGGCAACCCGGCGGGGTATTATCAGGAGGTTCGGCTGGAGGAAGATTCTCGGCTGACCAAGTGATTGGAGCGACGATGATCTCGTCCAGGAGGATGTGTTCAGGATCTTCTGTTTTCTCTTCGGGAGCATAACATCTAGACAGAGCATCGGCCTTAACGTTCTTTACCCCTGGGCGGTAAGATATGGTAAACTGGAAGCGGGTGAAGAATAACACCTAGCGGGCCTGTCTGGGGTTGAGTCTCTTGGCTGCTCGAAGATATTCAAGGTTCTTGTGGTCAGTTAGTACTTGAAATGGGTGTTTGGCTCCCTCTAGCCAATGCCTCCATTCCTCCAGGGCAAGTTTAATGGCTAGCAATTCCGGATTCCCGATGTCGTAGTTTACCTCCACCGGGTTGAGTTTCCGGGAGAAGAAGGCACATGAATGGAGGCGACTGGGATTCCCCTGCTGCTGGGAAAGGACCGCTCCCACTCCGGTGGTTGAGGCGTCCACTTCCACCACGAAAGGTCGATCGGGGTCTGGGTGTACTAGGAGTTGGGCAGTCGTAAAGGCTTCTTTGAGGGCTTGGAAGGCTTCTGTGGCTGTTTGAGTCCAGGAGAGAGATTTGGGCTTTTGGCGGAGATAAGATCAGTTGATAGAACTGAAATTGTGTATGAATCGTCTATAGAAATTTGCAAAGCCCAGGAATCTTTGCAGCTCCTTGATTGTGGTAGGAATGGGCCAGTCCCTGACTGCGCTCACCTTCCCCTCGTCCATCCGGATGCCACTGCGGTCGATGGTGTATCCAAGGAACTGCACTGAGGGCTGATGGAAGGAACATTTCTCGGCTTTGAGATAGAGCTGGTAGTCCCTCAGGCGTTGCAGGACCTCCGCAACTTCGCGCTGATGTTCTGCCAAGCTCCGGGAGTAGATCAATATGTCATCAATGTACACTAGGACGGACTTGTGGAGGAAATCCCGGAGCACCTCATGAATGAAATCCTGGAATACGGAGGGGGCGTTGACAAGTCCATACGGCATAACACAGTACTCATAGTGGCCAGTAGGGGTGATGAAGGCGGTCTTCCACTCGTCCCCCTCACATATCCGGATGAGGTTATACGCACTGCAGAGGTCCAACTTAGTGAACACAGTGGCACCACGGAGATGTTCCAGGGCCGCAGGGACGAGGGGAAGTGGGTACCGGAATTTAAGAGTGATTTTATTGAGAGCTCTGTAATCTATGAATGGTCTCAAACCTCCATCCTTTTTAGCCACAAAGAAGAAGCTGGAAGCAGCAGAGGAGGTTGATGGACGGATATACCCTTGGGCCAGCGCCTCCTTGATGTAGTCCTCCATGGCCTTCTCCTCGGGAACGGATAGGGGATATATCCTTCCCTTTGGCACTGGTTCACCCGGCAGCAGATCAATTGCACAGTCCCACGGCCGGTGTGGAGGCAGCTTGGAGGCCCGCTTAGGGCAGAAGACGTCACTGAAGGGGGCGTAGCACTGAGGAATGTTGATGGACAGGAGCTCGATCGGGCTCTCGATAGAGGTGAAGTAGACTGGTAGTGGTTCAGGGGGGTGCTCAACAGGAATGGGACAGCCGGAGATGCATGATTGGAAACCGGCTTCGCCCCACTTCAGGATCTCGCCGGTTCTCCAGGAAATCACGGGGTTGTGCTGCTCCAACCATGGGCGCCCTAAGATAACGTCAGCGGTGGATTCCTCCAGAACCAGCAGATGGATCTCCTCATGGTGAAGAAGTCCAGTTCTGAGGGAGATGGGACCAACACAATGACGTACGTACTTCTTGCTTAACGGCCTGCCGGTGATTTTGTGGATCTGGTAGGCAGATGGCGTAGCTGTAGTGGGGAGTTTGAGCTGACGACAGAGGGCGCCGGAGATGAAGTTGCCGGCTGACCCAGAATCGAGGAGGGCGGAAACTGGAAGAGATACATCAGCGGCAGTAAGTGTTACAACAGTGGTGAGTGGTCTCATTTGATATCTTGAAGGGAGAATGGCACTCACCATGGGACGAGGAGGACGGACGGGGCACACTGCTATAGTGTGCCCCGGGGCTGCACAGTAGAGGCATAGATTCTGGGCCAGCCATCTTTGACGCTCCGCCATCGTGAGGCGGTAGGAATCCACAATCATGGGTTCGCTGGCTGGTTCTGGGGAGCTGACGTTATCTGGTCGGCAGAGTGGAGTGGAGGAATGCGCCTGGCCCTGGTGCTCTTCTAAGCACGACTGCATACGAGTGGCGAAGCGAATGGATAACTGGATGAATCTCTCGAGGCCGATGGTATCCTCGTATGCAGCGGGATGCAACCACACTCAGGGTTCCAGTCCTTGACGATAGGTCGTCAGCAAGGCCTGTTCGTTCCATCCACTGGAGGCCGCCAGAGTCCTAAACTGCAAGGCATATTCATTGACAGACATTTTCCCTTGTTTTAAATTATACAGCTTCTCACCAATCGAAGAGTCCCAAGCAGGTCTACCGAAAACTTCACGAAAATGGTCGATGAAGCTAGAATAAGACTGGATAACTGGGTTATTTTGAGTCCAGAGTGAATCTGCCGACAGTAGTGCTTTGCCTTGCAATTGGGAAATGATAAAGGCTACTTTAGAGCGGTCCGTTGGATACATGTGCGGTTGCATCTCCAGGACCAGTGAACACTGAACGAGAAATCCGCTGCATTCCTCCGCCGAACCAGAGTAGGGCGCCGGCCTGGCCATGGGACTGGCGTGCACGGCAGGTGAGGAAGTGATGACAGGGTCGGCGGAAGTGCTCGCTGGTGGAGGAGATGCTGGGACTGCCATGAGTGTTCGACGGAGTGCATCTACCAGATCTTGGAATGGGTCTGTGAGGCTCATTCTTGTGCTTGTCGGTCTTGGTCCGGTCATCTGTTACGGATCACTCGGGAAGCTGAGGAGGTAACAGATAAAGATGTTTATTTTATAAGACACAAGCAGAGGAGCAGGAAGTGAGGAGTGAGAAGGAGTTTGGATCCGTGCAGGTAAGGCTGTGACACCTTGAAGGGACGGGGAACCACACACACGCACACTTCGGGGAACTGGATTCGTACTGAAAAACGTACTGTGCCATGGTATAACAGTAATACTCACTCTCTCAAGAAAGAAACTCGTAGTCTTGAACGCAAATGGAGAAAAATGAACTTGGAAGTTTTTAGAATGGCATGGAAAAACAGTATGTCCAGCTATAGACATGCTCTAAAAACTGCTAGGGCAGAGCATATACACAAACTCATAGAAAAAAAAAAAAAATTAAGGTTTTCTTCAGCACAGTGGCTAAATTAACAAATAACCATATGCCACCTGATTCAAATATTCCATCAACGTTTAATAGTAATGACTTTATGAATTTCTTCACTGATAAAATAGATAACATTAGAAATACAATAGCGAATGTAGATTCTACAGCGTCTAACACTTCAGTTTAATCCATCGCACCCAAAGATAAACTGCCGTGCTTTACAACTATAGGACAGGAAGAGCTAAATAAACTTATCACTGTATCTAAACCAACAACATGTTTATTAGATCCTGTACCCACTAAATTACTGAAAGAGTTGTTACCTGTAGCCGAAGAACTGCTTCTCAATATTATTAACTTGTCGTTATCTTTAGGTCACGTCCCAAAACCATTTAAGCTGGCGGTTATTAAGCCTCTTATTAAGAAACCAAAACTAGATCCTAGTGGACTGGCAAATTATAGGCCCATTTCAAATCTTCCATTTATGTCTTAAATTTTTGAAAAAGTTGTGTCTGCTCAATTGAGCTCCTTCCTGCAAAAAAATGATCTGTATGAAGAATTTCACATTTCAAACTGCATTTGTTAAAATTACAAATGACCTGCTTCTTTCATCAGATCAAGGCTGCATCTCATTGCTAGTTTTACTTGGTCTTAGTGCTGCGTTCGACACCATAGATTATGACATACTCATAGATCGATTACAAACCTATACATGTATTCAAGGGCAGGCTCTAAGATGGTTTAGATCCTACCTGTCCGATCGCTACCATTTTGTTTATTTAAATGGGGAGTGATCTCATTTATCACCAGTAAAATATGGAGTGCCACAAGGATCCATCTTAGGTCCCCTTCTATTTTCAATATACATGTTGCCCCTTGGTAATATTATTAGAAAATACGGGATTAGTTTCCACTGTTATGCTAATGATACTCAACTATATATCTCAACGAGACCAGATGAAACTTCTAAATTATCTAAGCTAACAGAGTGTGTTAAAAATGTAAAAGATTGGATGAACCATAATTTTATCTTATTAAATTCGGATAAGACAGAGATATTAATTATTGGACCAAAAAACAGTACATAGAATCTTGTAGATTACAATTTGCAACTAGACGGATGCACTGCTACTTCCTCTACGGTCAAAAATCTGGGTGTTATATTAGACAGCATCTTGTCTTTTGAAATTCATATTTCCCATGTTACAAAAACTGCATTCTTCCATCTTAGAAACATTGCCAAGCTACGAAACATGTTACCTGTTTCTGATGCAGAAACACTAGTTCATGCATTCATGACCTCTAGACTGGACTATTGTAACGCACTTCTAGGTGGTTGTCCTGCATCTTCAATAAACAAGCTACAGGTAGTCCAAAATGCAGCAGCTAGATACCTTACCAGGTCAAGAAAATATGATCATGTTACCCCAGTTTTACAGTCTCTGCACTGGCTACCTATTAAGTTCCGTATCAGTTACAAATTATCATTACTTACCTATAAGGCCCTAAATGGTTTAGCTCCTGCATACTAGCCTTATACCACGTTACAATCCATCATGCTCCCTAAGGTCACAAAACGCTGGACTTTTGGTAGTTCCTAGGATAGCAGAGTCTACTAAAGGAGGTAGAGCTTTTTCACATTTGGCTCCCAAACTCTGGAATAGCCTTCCTGATAATGTTCGGGGTTCAGACACACTCTCTCGGTTTAAATCTAGATTAAAAACACATCTCTTTCGCCAAGCATTTCGAATAATGTATCTCTTAAATTGTGATTGAAGTTGCATCTGATCAAATGCACATTCTTATTCTTTAGCTTGGGTTAAACTAATTCATTTTACTTTGTTGGAACAGCAGCTATGCTAATTATGTCTCTGTTTGTTTCTATGTTTTGGTAACTACCCTTACGAAAAATAACCATGGTTTTATTATAGTAAAACTGTAGTAACCCATGTTTTTTTGGTGTGTTGACGACCATATGTATAACCACAGATTTACTACAAATACCATGGTTAAACTATGGTTAATTTAGCAAAACCATGGTTAATTTGTGGTTACCATGGTTTAACTATAGTAACCATGTTTTTTTGGTTTTATTTGTAGTAAAACCATGGTTAATTTTCATAAGGGTAGGATTTACACAAGCTCCAGTCTGGATCCAGAACACCTGAGAAGAGATGATGCTGACCCCTCAGAGGACCTCAGATGATGCTAACCCTGAATCAACAAACAGAACTAACAAAAGCTGCTACAAGTATGACTGCATCATACAACCCGAATTCCGGAAAAGTTGGGACGTTTTTTAAATTTTAATAAAATGAAAACTAAAGGAATTTCAAATCACATGAGCCATTATTTTATTCACAATAGAACATAGATAACGTAGCAAATGTTTAAACTGAGAAATTTTACACTTTTATCCACTTAATTAGCTCATTTAAAACTTAATGCCTGCTACAGGTCTCAAAAAAGTTGGCACGGGGGCAACAAATGGCTAAAAAAGCAAGCAGTTTTGAAAGGATTCAGCTGGGAGAACATCTAGTGATTAATTAAGTTAATTGATATCAGGTCTGTAACATGATTAGCTATAAAAGCTTTGTCTTAGAGAAGCAGAGTCTCTCAGAAGTAAAGATGGGCAGAGGCTCTCCGATCTGTGAAAGACTGCGTAAAAAAATTGTGGAAAACTTTAAAAACAATGTTCCTCAACGTCAAATTGCAAAGGCTTTGCAAATCTCATCATCTACAGTGCATAACATCATCAAAAGATTCAGAGAAACTGGAGAAAGCTCTGTGCGTAAGGGACAAGGCAGGAGACCTTTATTGGATGCCCGTGGTCTTCGGTCTCTCAGACGACACTGCATCACTCATCGGCATGATTGTGTCAATGACATTACTAAATGGGCCCAGGAATACTTTCAGAAACCACTGTCGGTAAACACAATCCGCCGTGCCATCAGCAGATGCCAACTAAAGCTCTATCATGCAAAAAGGAAGCCATATGTGAACATGGTCCAGAAGCGCCGTCGTGTCCTGTGGGCCAAGGCTCATTTAAAATGGACTATTTCAAAGTGGAATAGTGTTTTATGGTCAGACGAGTCCAAATTTGACATTCTTGTTGGAAATCACGGACGCCGTGTCCTCCGGGCTAAAGAGGAGGGAGACCTTCCAGCATGTTATCAGCGTTCAGTTCAAAAGCCAGCATCTCTGATGGTATGGGGGTGCATAAGTGCATACGGTATGGGCAGCTTGCATGTTTTGGAAGGCTCTGTGAATGCTGAAAGGTATATAAAGGTTTTAGAGCAACATATGCTTCCCTCCAAACAACGTCTATTTCAGGGAAGGCCTTATTTCAGCAGGACAATGCAAAACCACATACTGCAGCTATAACAACAGCATGGCTTCGTCGTAGAAGAGTCCGGGTGCTAACCTGGCCTGCCTGCAGTCCAGATCTTTCACCTATAGAGAACATTTGGCGCATCATTAAACGAAAAATACGTCAAAGACGACCACGAACTCTTCAGCAGCTGGAAATCTATATAAGGCAAGAATGGGACCAAATTCCAACTTCCAAATTCCATAGCCTCAATGCCCAGACGTCTTCAAACTGTTTTGAAAAGAAAAGGAGATGCTACACCATGGTAAACATGCCCCGTCCCAACTATTTTGAGACCTGTAGCAGAAATCAAAATTGAAATGAGCTCATTTTGTGCATAAAATTGTAAACTTTCTCAGTTTAAACATTTGCTATGTTATCTATGTTCTATTGTGAATAAAATATTGGCTCATGTGATTTGAAAGTCTTTTAGTTTTCATTTTATTAAAATTTAAAAAACGTCCCAACTTTTCCGGAATTCGGGTTGTATAATAATTGCTGTTAATAATGTTCATCATCTGGCTGACTACGTCTTGTATTAATTTTTCTGAAAAATCTTGTCATACGCGCACAAACTGACAGTCACCACTTATAAGCTACTACTAAATATTGTAGAAACATAGTTTTCTGTAAAGTTGCTTTGTAATGATTTGTATTGTAAAAAGCGCTATACAAATAAACTTGAATTGAATTGAATTGAGCTGAGTTTCATAAGCATAACAGTGAATAGTGTTGAACGCATCTCTCTATTAGTATCACTAATAGAGAGATACAACCATGACCCAGTGATAAGAGCAGGTCATTTGTAACTCTAAGGAGAGCAGTCTCAGTACTGCTGAATTACAGTGTTCATGATTGTTTCCAAATCATCCCCTAAAAGGTTAGCTGGAGTTCCCAACAATAAGACACACCTCTGATCTGATTTATGACCGTTCCTTCAAAGGACACAAATGTTCAGTACTTCATGACTGGGGATTAATTGTCAATGTCAATGTCAATGTCACCTTTATTTATATAGCGCTTTAAACAAAATACATTGCGTCAAAGCAACTGAACAACATTCATTAGGAAAACAGTGTCAATAATGCAAAAATGATAGTTAAAGGCAGTTCATCATTGGATTCAGTTATGTCATCTCTGTTCAGTTAAATAGTGTCTGTGCATTTATTTGCAATCAAGTCAACGATATCGCTGTAGATGAAGTGTCCCCAACTAAGCAAGCCAGAGGCGACAGCGGCAAGGAACCGAAACTCCATCGGTGACAGAATGGAGAAAAAAACCTTGGGAGAAACCAGGCTCAGTTGGGGGGCCAGTTCTCCTCTGACCAGACGAAACCAGTAGTTCAATTCCAGGCTGCAGCAAAGTCAGATTGTGCAGAAGAATCATCTGTTTCCTGTGGTCTTGTCCTGGTGCTCCTCTGAGACAAGGTCTTTACAGGGGATCTGTATCTGGGGCTCTAGTTGTCCTGGTCTCCGCTGTCTTTCAGGGATGTAGAGGTCCTTTCTAGGTGCTGATCCAGCATCTGGTCTGGATACGTACTGGATCCGGGTGACTGCAGTGACCCTCTGATCTGGACACAGACTGGATCTGGTGGCCACGGTGACCTCGGAACAAGAGAGAACAGACAAATATTAGCGTAGATGCCATTCTTCTAATGATGTAGCAAGTACATAGGTTGTTATGGGAAGTGTTTCCGGTTCCGGTTTACATAATTAATGCAGCCTAAAAATCCTTTAACGGATTTGGATAATAAAAGCATATTAGTATGTTATGTGTATGCCAGGTTAAAGAGATGGGTCTTTAATCTAGATTTAAACTGCAAGAGTGTGTCTGCCTCCCGAACAATGTTAGGTAGGTTATTCCAGAGTTTGGGCGCCAAATAGGAAAAGGATCTGCCGCCTGCAGTTGATTTTGATATTCTAGGTATTATCAAATTGCCTGAGTTTTGAGAACGTAGCGGACGTAGAGGATTATAATGTAAAAGGAGCTCATTCAAATACTGAGGTGCTAAACCATTCAGGGCTTTATAAGTAATAAGCAATATTTTAAAATCTATGCGATGCTTGATAGGGAGCCAGTGCAGTGTTGACAGGACCGGGCTAATATGGTCATACTTCCTGGTTCTAGTAAGAACTCTTGCTGCTGCATTTTGGACTAGCTGTAGTTTGTTTACTAAGCGTGCAGAACAACCACCCAATAAAGCATTACAATAATCTAACCTTGAGGTCATAAATGCATGGATTAACATTTCTGCATTTGACATTGAGAGCATAGGCCGTAATTTAGATATATTTTTGAGATGGAAAAATGCAGTTTTACAAATGCTAGAAACGTGGCTTTCTAAGGAAAGATTGCGATCAAGTAGCACACCTAGGTTCCTAACTGATGACGAAGAATTGACAGAGCAACCATCAAGTCTTAGACAGTGTTCTAGGTTATTACAAGCAGAGTTTTTAGGTCCTATAATTAACACCTCTGTTTTTTCAGAATTTAGCAGTAAGAAATTACTCGTCATCCAGTTTTTTATATCGACTATGCAATCCATTAGTTTTTCAAATTGGTGTGTTTCACCGGGCTGCGAAATATAGAGCTGAGTATCATCAGCATAACAGTGAAAGCTAACACCATGTTTCCTGATGATATCTCCCAAGGGTAACATATAAAGCGTGAAGAGTAGCGGCCCTAGTACTGAGCCTTGAGGTACTCCATACTGCACTTGTGATCAATAGGATACATCTTCATTCACTGCTACGAACTGATGGCGGTCATATAAGTACGATTTAAACCATGCTAATGCACTTCCACTGATGCCAACAAAGTATTCAAGTCTATGCAAAAGAATGTTGTGGTCAATTGTGTCAAACGCAGCACTAAGATCCAATAAAACTAATAGAGAGATACACCCACGATCAGATGATAAGAGCAGATCATTTGTAACTCTAAGAAGAGCAGTCTCAGTACTATGATACGGTCTAAATCCTGACTGGAAATCCTCACATATACCATTTTTCTCTAAGAAGGAATATAATTGTGTGGATACCACCTTTTCTAGTATCTTGGACAGAAAAGGGAGATTCGAGATTGGTCTATAATTAACTAGTTCTTTGGGGTCAAGTTGTGGTTTTTTGATGAGAGGCTTAATAACAGCCAGTTTGAAGGTTTTGGGGACATGTCCTAATGACAATGAGGAATTAATAATAGTCAGAAGAGGATCTATGACTTCTGGAAGCACCTCTTTCAGGAGCTTAGATGGTATAGGGTCTAACATACATGTTGTTGGTTTAGATGATTTAACAAGTTTATACAATTCTTCCTCTCCTATGGTAGAGAATGATTGGAACTGTTCCTCAGGGGGTCTATAGTGCACTGTCTGATGTGATACTGTAGCTGACGGCTGAATGGTTGCAATTTTATCTCTAATAGTATCGATTTTAGAAGTAAAGTAGTTCATAAACTCATTACTGCTGTGGTGTTGGGAAATATCAACACTTGTTGAGGCTTTATTTTTCGTTAATTTAGCCACTGTATTGAATAAATACCTGGGGTTATGTTTGTTTTCTTCTAAAAGAGAAGAAAAGTAATCGGATCTAGCAGTTTTTGATGCTTTTCTGTAGGATATGTTACTTTCCCGCCAAGCAATACGAAATACCTCTAGTTTTGTTTTCCTCCAGCTGCGCTCCATTTTTCGGGCTGCTCTCTTTAGGGTGCGAGTATGCTCATTATACCATGGTGTCAAACTGTTTTCCTTAACCTTCCTTAAGCGTAAAGGAGCAACTTTATTTAAAGTGCTAGAAAAGAGAGAGTCCATAGTTTCTGTTACATCATCAAGTTGTTCTGAGGTTTTGGATATGCTAAGGAATTTGGATACATCAGGAAGATAACTTAAAAAGTAGTCCCTTTGTGTTAGAAGTGATGGTTCTTCCATACTTGTAACAAGAAGTAGAATTTACAATTTTGGCTATATGAATTTTGCAAAGAACTAAATAATGATCTGAGATATCATCACTTGGCTGAATAATTTCAACACCATCAACATCAATTCCATGTGACAGTATTAAATCTAGAGTATGATTTCGACAATGAGTAGGTCCTGAAATGTGTTGTCTAACACCAATAGAGTTCAGAATGTCTATAAATGCTGATTCCAATGCATCGTTTTCATTATCAACATGGATATTAAAATCACCAACTATTAAAACTTTATCTGCAGCCAGAACTAACTCAGATGTAAAATCACCAAACTCTTTAATAAAGTCTGTATGGTGCCCTGGTGGCCTGTATACATTAGCCAGTACAAACATAACAGGGGATTTATCATTAACATTTGTTTCTTTGGATAATGTTATATGAAGTACCATTACTTCAAACGAGTTATACTTGTAGCCTGCCCTCTGAGAAATCCTGAAAACGTTGTTATAAATTGAAGCAACACCTCCACCTTTGCCTTTTAGACGTGGCTCATGTTTATAACAGTAATTTTGGGGGGTGGACTCATTTAAAATAATGTAATCATCAGGTTTTAGCCAGGTTTCTGTCAAACAGAGTACATCTACATTATGATCAGTGATCATATTATTTACAAAAAGTGTTTTCGTAGAAAGGGATCTGATATTCAATAAGCCAAGCTTTATCATTTGTTTATCCATATTGCTTCTGTTTTTTATTTGTTGAACCTCAATTAAATTGTTAATCTTAACTTGGTTTGGACGTTTTTTGTTTTTTCTAGTTCGGGGAACAGACACAGTCTCTATGTGCTGAGAATTAACTGACCTCTGTGACGGGAGGCAGCTAGCAGACGGTCGGTTTAGCCAGTCTGTCTGCTTCCTGACCTGGGCCCCAGTTAGTCAAGTATAAACACTAAGACTATTTGCCATATTTCTAGAGAGAAGAGTGGCGCCACCCCAGGAGGGATGAAGACCATCCCTTTTAAACAGGTCAGGTCTGCCCCAAAAGCTCGTCCAATTGTCTATGAAACCTATGTTATTCTGTGGGCACCACTTAGACATCCAGCCATTGAGTGATGACAATCTGCTATGCATCTCATCACCACGGTAAGCAGGGAGGGGACCAGAGCATATTACAGTGTCTGACATCGTGCTTGCAAGTTAACACACCTCTTTAATGTTATTTTTAGTGATCTCCGACTGGTGAAGTCTAACATCATTAGCACCGACATGTATAACAATCTTACTGTATTTACGTTTAGCATTAGCCAGCACTTTTAAATTTGCCAAGATGTCAGGCGCTCTGGCTCCCGGTAAACATTTGACTATAGTGGCTGGTGTCTCTATATTCACATTCCGTACAATAGAATCACCACCAATAACTAGAGCACTTTCATCAGGTTTCTCAGTGGGTGCATCACTGAGTGGGGAGAACCTGTTTAATGTTTTGATCGGAACAGAAGAGCGGTGTTTTGACCCACGACTACGCTGCCTCACTATCACCCAGTTGCCCTGCTGCTGGGGCTCTGTTTCCGGAACCGAACAATGTACAGGAATCCCTGAGCTAGACGCTTCCAAAGGCGTATCTAGAGCCCTAACATTTTTACTGTCCTCAATTAAAGTTTGGATGCGTGTCTCTAATTCTGAAATCTTCTCTGTCAGCCTAACTATTTCCCTGCATTTATCACATGTGAATCCCTCATCAGCGACAGAGATAGATAAACTGTACATGTGGCAAGAGGTGCAAGAAACAATGATAGGAGAAGCCATTACTCACCGTGCTTGATGAAAATTCTTACTGCGGTTGTTTGATGAACTTGTGAAAAACTGGAGCGAGGGAGAGGAGAAAAGAAAACAGCGATATGTTCGAATGAAGACGCTAATGACAAGCTAACGAGTGCTAACGCTTTGCAGGTGTACTGCACTCACGGAAATAAAATAAAAGTGAACGATCAAAGTTAATCTGATAAGATTGATCGATAATATCAGAAATATGGTGTGAATTAAGTTATATTTTACCACTTTAAAAAACAGAGAGTGATAGTAAGATAAAGATTCTAGAGAAAAAAATAAAATAAAAACAGCTACACGGAGCTACAATTTGCTACAGAAGGCCAACAGTAAGTAGAGAAAACACTGTCCAGTTTATTGAGAGTTGTCCAGTTTATTGAGAGTTGCTTTCTGAGAAATATTTGCACAATTGTTGATACATTTGTTCATTTATGAGATGTTTATCTATCTTAAGCCTTGAAGCAATATTTTTTCGTAAATGAGTATTGTAATTCAGATGGTTTAAAGGGGTCATATAATGCGATTTCAATTTTTCAAACTTGCTCTTTGAAGTGTTACAAAATCTTGGTGCATAAAGAAGATATGTAAAGTTGCAAAGACTGAAGTCTCAAATTCAAAGAGACATTCTTTATAAAAGTTAAGTCAACCACACCCCCTTAAATTGGCTTATTCTAACACGCCTCCACATGTCTACATCACGATGTGGGAAGATTTGCATAACAAGGCCCAAATGTTCACACAAAGAAGGTGTTATTTTTATTCTCGCTGTTGCTGCCACTGCCGTCATGCTGTGGTGAAACTGTGTGTCTCACAAAAATAAAAATAAATAATACCTAGTACATTCCTCAATGGAACATTGGCAATTAAATTTTCTGCAATTTTCTAGATCAACAATTTCTAGATAAAACTCATTGGAAGAATTGGTAACCAGTCAAAATCTGCTTCCATATTTTATATTTAAATTCTTCATTTACTGATAGTTTTGTGCTGTAGGACCCATCTGGTTTTATACATGATATACATATAATGCTTAAATAATATATAAATCTGAAAGTGAATATGAATCTGTGACTACAATAGTCGTGGTTTGACTTGAATATCTCCATCAGTCTGACTCGTCTCATTTCCTGCAGCTGCCCACCATTCAAGTCATAATTAGAGTCTAAGTAAATGGAGAGATAGGTTGTACTCTGTATGCTGTAGGGAAATTGTTGTATTGTTTATTTGCTTGTGTAATTTCTCCCAACTGAAGAAATAATTATAGCCTTAGCAACAAAGCAGTTGAAGTTTACAGCTCGGGTGCATCACTGCTGGAAACAGATGCGGGACTAGCCTGATGGAGACAGCAGTTATTGTTATGCAGCTTTATTGTTATGTATTCATAATAAAAAAATATTTTTTGCACTAAATTGTTAAACTCAACAATTATATGACAAAGGGCTAGATGCTAGGAATAAAAGTGGCATAGAGAGCACAATGGTTGTGTGTTTGAAGTGCCAAGAGTATTTTGGTCATATGTGGATTGAGCCCTCCGGTCGGAGTCTTGGCGTTGTGGCGCCTACTTGGGCGACCCAAAACACCCTTACTGACCGAGATGTATGCCCGAGATTTTGAGCAACATCAAATACGAGGCTTGATGGTTTCTAACTGTAGGATTATTTAATGCTGTAGTCTGCTTTTATTTGGGGAAAAAAGATATTATCATTCAACCACACTTATTTAATTGCAGCAATTGAAGGTATTCTGAGAGCAGACTCAGCTTTCATCTGCAGTGGTAATGATCATTTGATAGGGACTGCCCGACCCGACTAATCAGGAACAGTTAAAGAATGAAGATTTATGCCTTCCTTTCCCCGTCCTCTTTGTGTTCTCTTTCTCTCTCTGAAAGGTTAATGTGACTCATAATGTGGAATCTAATGAATTCAACAGTAGAACAGTAAAAAAAAAGACTGGGCTTGGTCTCTGGAAAAATGCAATAATTTGACCTACTACATATTTTAAGATTGCCTCGCTACACTAACTTATTTAAAAATTTTGAAATTATTATTCATTCCGTCCTGATGATCCGACGGTAGCTATTCACATCTCCGCTTGTCTAACAGACATTTCTTCCTGGATGATGGACCATCACCTTCAACTCAACCTTGCCAAGAGAGAACTGCTTGTCAAGTCAAGTCACCTTTATTTATATAGCGCTTTAAACAAAATACATTGCGTCAAAGCAACTGAACAACATTCATTAGGAAAACAGTGTGTCAATAATGCAAAATGATAGTTAAAGGCAGTTCATCATTGAATTCAGTGATGTCATCTCTGTTCAGTTAAATAGTGTCTGTGCATTTATTTGCAATCAAGTCAACGATATCGCTGTAGATGAAGTGACCCCAACTAAGCAAGCTAGAGGTGACAGCGGAAATGAACCGAAACTCCATCAGTGACAGAATGGAGAAAAAAACCTTGGGAAAAACCAGGCTCAGTTGGGGGGCCAGTTCTCCTCTGACCAGACGAAACCAGTAGTTCAATTCCAGGGTGCAGCTAATTCAGATTGTGCAGAAGAATCATCTGTTTCCTGTGGTCTTGTCCTGGTGGTCCTCTGAGACAAGGTCTTTACAGGGAATCTGTATCTGGGGCTCTAGTTGTCCTGGTCTCCATTGTCTTTGGGATGTAGAGGTCCTTTCTAGGTGCTGATCCACCATCTGGTCTGGATACGTACTGGATCCGGGTGACTGCAGTGACCCTCTGATCTGGATACAGACTGGATCTGGTGGCTACTATGACCTCGGAATAAGAGAGAAACAGAATAATATTAGAGTAGATGCCATTCTTCTAATGATGTAGCAAGTACATCGGTGTTATGGGAAGTGTTTCCGGTTCCGGTTTACCTAATTAATCCTTTAACGGATTTGGATATTAAAAGCATATTAGTATGTTATGTGTAAGCCAGGTTAAAGAGATGGGTCTTTAATCTAGATTTAAACTGCAAGAGTGTGTCTGCCTCCCGAACAATGTTAGATAGGTTATTCCAGAGTTTAGGTGCCAAATAGGAAAAGGATCTGCCGCCCGCAGTTGATTTTGATATTCTAGGTATTATCAAATTGCCTGAGTTTTGAGAATGTAGCGGATGTAGAGGATTATAATGTAAAAGGAGCTCATTCAAATACTGAGGTGCAAAACCATTCAGGGCTTTATAAGTAATAAGCAATATTTTAAAATCTATACAATGTTTGATAGGGAGCCAGTGCAGTGTTGACAGGACCGGGCTAATATGGTCATACTTCCTGGTTCTAGTAAGAACTCTTGCTGCTACATTTTGGACTAGCTGTAATTTGTTTACTAAGCGTGCAGAACAACCACCCAATAAAGCATTACAATAATCTAACCTTGAGGTCATAAATGCATGGATTAACATTTCTGCATTTGACATTGAGAACATAGGCCGTAATTTAGATATATTTTTGAGATGGAAAAATGCAGTTTTACAAATGCTAGAAACGTGGCTTTCTAAGGAAAGATTGCGATCAAATAGCACACTTAGGTTCCTAACTGATGACGAAGAATTGACAGAGCAACCATCAAGTCTTAGACAGTGTTCTAGGTTATTACAAGCAGAGTTTTTAGGTCCTATAATTAATACCTCTGTTTTTTCAGAATTTAGCAGTAAGAAATTACTCGTCATCCAGTTTTTTATATCGACTATGCATTCCATTAGTTTTTCAAATTGGTGTGTTTCACCGGGCCGCTAAGAAATATAGAGCTGAGTATCATCAGCATAACAGTGAAAGCTAACACCATGTTTCCTGATGATATCTCCCAAGGGTAACATATAAAATAATAAAATTAATCCACGCAAAATTTAAGATTAAATAATTCATTCGAAACCATTCTTCGAATCCATGAACTCTCTTGCACGCTTCTCATCAGCGCATCTCATCTGCACAGTGACCTGCAGCACGCGTCGACACAAGACTTCACTCGCATCTCCGGACAGCTGACAGAACAGTCACTTGACTTATCGGGTCATTGTTGCATTGTCACAAAAAATTATAATTTTTAACATTTTAACTAAAAAATAGCTAGTAGCCTACATAACTTTTTAATTTGTATTATTATTCTTATTCTTATTATTATTATTATTATTATTATTATTAGGCTATTGTTATCATCATCATCATCAGCTGGCAAACCATTATGGAGTCTATTTAAAGGGAATGATTGTGGCGGGGAGTTTGGTCAAACTATGGCAGCAACAATAAACGTTATATAACCTGTAAGAGTTGATGAAAGCGTATAATGCGATGCACTTGCCTCAGATGCGCGCATTCTGTTGACAGACAAAACACAGATCTCCTCATTCGCCAGCAAAAACCTGTTTACTCCATTTGAGCTTGTTTTTCATATAGCCTCATGTTAAGTGTAAGTGTCCGATACAATACCAACACTGACGAGTGTGCCATGAAATTGTTTTGTTTGTCAACACCTACAACAGACATCATATTGTGTGTATTTGATTGCTTAAGCTTAACAAACTACGAAAAATAACTCATATAATAGGCTACTCGCGAGGCGGCTTTATACGCGTGAACTTTGGATGTGACTGTGAGGGGCACATAATACAGCCTTCGGAGCGCGCGAGTACCATATGGCTTAAAATGCTTAAAAATGTGTGCAAATTATACATTTTTGTGACAATGCAACAATGATCCGATTAGTCAAGTGACTGTTCTGTCAGCTGTCCCAAGATGCGAGTGAAGTGTCGGCGCGTGCTGCAGGTCACTGTGCAGACGAGATGCGCTGATGAGAAGCGCGCGAGAGAGTTCATGGATTCGAAGACTGGTTTCGAATGAATTATTTAATCTTAAATTTTGCGTGGATTAATTTTATTATTCAAACCTACAAGCTATGTTGAATAAATGCAGGAATTTTCCTCATTATAAACTTGAAAGCTGCGAGAATTATCAAAACCATGCGACATAGCTACACAGCCCCCCACCGAAATTTAGGACTCTATTATACAGAGATTTGTAAAATAAAATTCCACAACTTTTTCAAAACATTTTTAAGGCCTGGAAATTGTTGTTTTAAAAATGCATGGCATTTCCATGTTATTCATGAACATACAGACCCTAAAAGCAACTGATGCATGCAGTCAATCACTTAAACTGCTGACCAATGTGATTGCGCGAGTGCTCCTTCACCTCTCCCTCCTGTAATCACATGCATCCGGCATCCTTTACCCCGCTTTGTTCCGGGACCTCGCAAATTACAAATTAAGCACTGCAGAGTCCCTGTTTCATGTTTGTTAGCCCCGGACATTTTACAAATCCAGACCAAACGATGTTCTACGGCCATGTCCGGAATAAAGAGTAGCCTATCCATTTCACACAGTAAGATTTAGGATTTTGACCATATACCTCGCAGTCACAGACCGTATCAAGGTCAGTGAACTATACTAATTGTATTTCGCCACACAATAGGCGTTACTGTGGCCTCAACCCTTCGCCTTCGCTTACTCTGAGCTCGATTGCTATGTCTGAGGTAAACCACGCCCTCCTCATTACCCTACGCAGGAAGAAATGTAGGAAGAAATAAATGAATAAATAAATAAATGTATAAATAAATAAATGTATAAATAAATAAATGTAGAAATAAATAAATGTAGAAATGAATAAATGTATAAATAAATAAAAGAATAAATAAATAAATAAATATGGGAAAAAATAAATATATACATAAATATGGAAATAAATGTATAAATAATTATTTATTTTCGTTTTTTTGCTTTTCTATGTATATTTATTTATATATTTATGTATTTATGTATTCTTATTTACATTTATTTGTATATTTATTTATGTATTTATTTATTTTTAAAATTGGCAGCTTCGACATTCCATAAATTCTAACCCTACCAGTCCACTATTTCTCTACTAATTCTCTGATGATAGTTATTAGACATGTAGGTGCAACATTACTTATAGTCAACAGAATGTGTTAAAGGGACCATCAAAATAAAGTGAAACCATAAACTGTATTTTTACACCAATATACGACTAAAACTGAGCTTTATATGGGTATAATGTATGAAAAACATCATTAGGCAGGCCACTGTCTGCAGGTTTGTGTAGATTTTAATTTTAACATTTACTAATACGTTACTAGAATCAAAAGTTGTTAAAATTATTGAAAGCACCTGAGCAACAAACGAACAACACACAGTTGTATTTTAGCTACTCTAATTACTTCAACAAAGATGAATACTGTAATAAATGTTATGCACTTGTCTGATCTCGCTTAGACTATAGCAGTTCACTCTATTAAGGGATCAATCTCTCATCCATCTTGCATTCACAGTTGGTCCAAAATGCAGCAGGCAGGCTTTTGCCAGGCACCCAAAAATTCCAGCACTTCTCATCTGTCTTGATATCTCTGCAGTGGCTGCCCATAAAACTAAGGGTGGAATTTAAAAATCTAATCTTTAATTCGTTACATATGCTTGCACCAGTTTATCTCACTGAGTTGTTGCATCCACACAAATCAGTGAGACCGCTTAGGTTGGAAATGCTATATAAATGAAACGAAACTAAATGTACTGCTCATTGTTAGTTCATGTTAGTTAATGCATTAACTAACATTAACTAAAGGGACCTTGTTGTAAAGTGTTACAAAAAATGTATATTTACATTATTTATGGATATTTAAGATGTTACACTGATTGTCAAAATCGAATTGTGGAGCAATGCATGTGACTTTGAGAAAATAATTAACCAGGTGCTCAGTTTCAGGTTCAGAAAAATGGAAACATCAGTGTTCATTTGCCACAGTAGGGTTTTTTTTTTTAACTGCTCTCATTTTAAATGGAATGTGTACTGTGTTTTAGCACAGTAAATACCCAGAGTTAATACGATGTTAATGATAATGATAAATTCTTCAGTTCTTGTCGAAATTTGTTTGATTGATCTGTCTATGTTATTTCAGAACAATTTGTATGTATATGAATAATACCCTCAAAGTTTGTCCAACTGCCACAGTGATTTAAAAATCATTTTATCATGCTGATTTATGCAATTAAACATGAAGTTGCTCTCTGCGAGCTATGACAGACTGTATGTTCTTATCCTCAAAGCCTTTCTATGGCCTGATAAAGCATTCTTATTACAGTCATTATGTGGTTTACTGTCTGGCCATGAAAAAAAAAAAAAACCTCTATGTTTACATTTGGAGAACTATTTGACAGTACAACCACTTGTGTTTATTTGCGCACACCTCATTTTAGGCAGTCTAACTTTAAACAGCATGCAAGTTCAAAAAGATCAATCTTGTCTTTAGGATTGCTCTTTTAAAATATGAATACTGACTTTCAGATTTGTCTTTTATCTTTAGTGTGTCTCAGGACTAAAGGCCCATGTGGTCAGTAAGTGTGATTTGGATATGTGCGTGAATATTAATCACCCCTTATCCCAAAAACGTCTGCCGAGAAATAGTCTGCATTCAATTTACACCACGTTTACATTTTACCTGTTCCTGTGGGTGTGACATCTTAACCAGGTAATCAGGTAAATATTAAATATTTGTAAATAAATGCTCTCATTCAGGTCAACCACATTCGGATTGTGATCTAATCGAAAGAGATCCCATAGAAATCCAGGTAACTATCTTTTCTTGCCCTCAGTCAGCAAAGGGGTGTTTTGACATGGTTTATCTTCTTAATCGGCAGGTAATTTATATCAACCCTTAGCTTCTCTATCCCACTATCTCTCTCAAGAACTCAGCTTACAAAAAGGAGGGGAATGCTGGTGGCAGGTTCTCACACTTCTCTGTGGAGGAGGGGAAAAGTGAGCAGACTATCAGAGTGCCCTCATTGCGGGTAGTCTCTTGATGGCTTCTGATGCACCATAGTTCAATGTTTTCTCCAGTTCACACTGTTAGAGCACACAGAGGTGAACTGTAAAACATCATTATGGAGCTGGCAGAGTTTGATAATGGTGGACGATATGTCCATGCCATCTATCAAATGGGATAGCACAAATGAATAAACAGCTGAAATTGTAGGGGCTTTACCTGAATTCACCCTACTCTGTTAGTCATCTCTGGTGTCTAAACAGAGCGGTGCCAAATGAATTTGGAAATGTTTTCATGGAAAGGTGTTATCTAAACTACATCTAATGGAGAGACTGTACTTCTGGCTTCTTAGACCATTATTAGACAGGTAGCAATTGGAGTGTGGCGCCAAAGCACTTCTTGGCCGTAGATGTTTCTGTTTCAAAAAAAGGACAACAGCATTAAGAGCCTAACAGTCCCGACAGATCTGATTTACTTTGCAAAATGTTATGTAAAAAAAATAATAATAATAATAGATTAACTATTTGCATTAACTTTGATTCAGAAACATGATTTGATATCTACAAAAGACTAAACAAAAACAAAGAGGAAAACAGTGTGGAAAATCAGATTATGTTTATTTATTTTTTTTTAAACAGAGTGGCTTCATTTTGCTTACAACATTTAAAGCTAACTGTGTGCATAAGCCAAGTGATCCTACATGTGTTTATGATAAATACAGTGGAAACCAATTCTGCGAAAGGATTTGCAAAAAAAAAAAAAAAAATTGCAGACCTGAACATTCAAAATGAAAAGAAATCCAAAATGTAGCCACATGAGGTTTCGTTCAAAGCTTTTTTGTGTTCGAGATGAGAAGAGGTTCCAAAAAGCCATCCACATTTTACCCATTTGTTAGCAGCCAAATAGCTACCAGCACCTATTTATGGATTAGGCATCTGCCAACTCATATGGGAGAAACAACCATCGTACCACATTAGCTAGTTAATCATAAAAACAGGAGCATTATTTGATTGAATGATGGTCTGGATTTATGTGACCCATTATGCTCCACTAACTACAAAATGCTCTTGTTTTTTGATGCTGTTTTATTGCCAGCAATACCAATACCAATTTTCTTGGGCTTTCAAATAATTTATATGCTGAATCAAATTTAATTGTATACATTAAGCATGTTATGCTGAATCACATTAATGCTATTTGATATTTTGACTTATACCAGTATTCTCAACACAACACAGTAACTTGTGTGGATTATTTTGTGGATTATTTTGACCTAGTGGTTTTGTGAGAAGAAGAAAAAAACACCTTTCCAGATTTTCTGGTTTTAAGAGTTTTTTTAAAGTTTTGGCAAACTCAGCTTATTATGTTTTTTGTCTGGTGACTCTTAACCATAAAAAAAGCCTGAAAGATGGCACGGATCGGTGTTGTTGAACACACAAGCGTGCAAAGATGATGGTAGAAGTCTTTAATAAATCCACAGATAAAAAATTAACATAAGAGAACAGCAACAACACATCCAATATAGACGAGACCTGACAACAAAGAACAGAAACAGCAACAAGCATAAATAACAGCACACACCTGAACTGAATGGCAATTATTAATAAACCATAACAACCAACTCAACTGTGCAAACAGAAAACAGATGGAAGAATGAACAGGATGTGGCAAAGGGATGGCAAATAGGAGTAGGTGAAAGGATGGCGCAAGCAGGCAGAATAATCATGAGGAGGCTGAGGAGGAGAATGGACCACTGGCAGGAGGACAACAAACATAACCAAGTTAGTTGCAGGTGGTGGAGATGACCAGGAATACTGCAGCGGAGGCATGGTGAAGTCCAACCCATGTGGAGCAGACTGACAGAGGAAGCCGAGATAAGCTTGAATGGCCGATGGTCCACGCGTGATTCGAGGGCAGAGATGTATAGTAACGAAGTAGAACTACTTCACTACTGTACTTAAGTACTAAAAGGCGGTATCTGTACTTTACTAGAGTATTATTTTTTTCTCCTACTTCCACTTTTACTTCAGTACATATTTTCGTTGAGTTTAATACTTTTACTCCGATATTTTTTTATGTGCTGCAATCGTTACTCGTTACAATTATACAAATTTTACGAATCATTCCATTACAAACAGAACTGTAGATGGCAGGTTTGATGAAGCTGGCACATCATTGAGCGAATAAAGTGATTAAGAAGACTGCGCGTGCTGACTGAACTGCTGTGAAGAGAGAGATGAACACCGAGCCGAGCCAGATAATGACTCGTTCACGAGTCAAGAACCGGTTGCATCGGTTTTCGAATCACCAGTAGTTCTTTCTGACAGTTCGATTCAATAAACCGGTTGAAAAAACATTTAACCGGTTCTTTTGCGCTCGACGTAATGGCGTCATTGGCGTTGACTGCAAGCCTTCGGTTTACCCGCGCTCATAACACTAGCACAGAATCAGTTCAGAATCAATCACCAAAAGAATCAGTTCAGTTCAGACGCTCTGTGTGTCTGTTTGCTTTCACGCTGAATCACACATGCGCAGTATCATCAGCTCCTCGGTTCTTGAATCGGACACGTCTGACAGAAACGGTTCTTGACAACTGATCTATAATATGTTATGTATAGAGATCAGTGTTCTTGACTCGTGAACGAGTCAGTCTGTTGTTCATTATCTGGCTCGGCTCGGTGTTCATCTTCAGTTCTCTCTTCACATCAGTTCAGTCAGTGTACTGTTTGAGTAAATGAATTACTCCGGGATATTGGTTTGTTTTAACTCAGAGGGAGTGTCAGCCACAGTTAACAGCTTAAGTCATTTGTGGATTAATGCGTATTGGAGACGCGAACCGTTTAAAACGATTCAGTTCGATTTGGTGAACTGTTTCAAAAAGATCCGGTTACATCGAATGATTCGTTCGCGAACCGGATATCACAAACTGCTTTGTTTTGAACTGTCTTACAACAGACACGGAAGAGAAGACAATGCTGAATAAAGTCATAGTTTTTGCTATTTTTGAACCAAAATATATTTTCGATGCTTCAAAAAATTCTAACCGACCCTCTGATGTCACATGGACTACTTTGATAATGTTTTTCTTACCTTTCTGGACCGTACACACAGCTTCAATGGAGGGATTGAGAGCTCTCGGACTAAATCTAAAATATCTTAAACTGTGTTCCAAAAATAAACGGAGGTCTTACGGGTTTGAAACAACATGAGGGTAAGTTTTTAATGACATAATTTAGCAAATTGGGCGAACTAACCCTTTAATCTGTTTTTTGTTTACAAAAACTTACAGTCAAAGGAATTGTGATTGTCCTTAGGTTAATCATTTGAAATAGTAAAAACAATATGTTCAAACTTTTGACTACTTTCTTTAATAACTACATAGCACAATACTTGTACTTTTACTTTCAGTACTTTAGTAAATTTTCAAATAGACTACTTGCAATACTTAAGTACAAAAAATGTTGAATACTTTAGTACTTCTACTTAAGTGTGGTGCTTAAAGAGCACTTCAACTTCTACTCAAGTCATTTTTTTGATAGAGCACTTGTACTTTTACTCAAGTCTGGGTCTCTAGTACTTTATACATCTCTGTTCGAGGGTGAGAAGAATGTAGGTACATTAGTCTGAATGGTGTAGTGGAGTCATCAGAGGCCAAAGTGGAGCCAGAAACAGAGGGACTGACGAGGGACAGAGATTACTGGACTGGGCTCTAGATACGGCTTTGGATGCGTCTAGCTCAGGGATTCCTGTACATTGTTCGGTTCCGGAAACAGAGCTCCTGCAGCAGGGCAACTGGGTGACGGTGAGGCAGCATAGTCGTGGGTTGAAACACCGCTCTTCTGTTCCGATCAAAACATTAAACAGGTTCTCCCCACTCAGTGATGCACCCACTGAGAAACCTGATGAAAGTGCTCTAGTTATTGGTGATTTTATTGTACGGAATGTGAATATAGAGACACCAGCCACCATATTCAAATGTTTACCGGGAGCCAGAGCGCCTGACATCTTGGCAAATTTAAAAGTGCTGGCTAATGCTAAACGTAAATACAGTAAGATTGTTATTCATGCCAGCGCTAATGATGTTCGACTTCGCCAGTCGGAGATCACTAAAATAACATTAAAGAGGTGTGTGAACTTGCAAGCACGATGTCAGACACTGTAATATGCTCTGCCCCCCCCCCCCCCCCTGCTTACCAGTGGTGCCCACAGAATAACATACAGTAGGTTTCATAGACAATTGGACAAGCTTTTGGGGCAGACCTGACCTGTTTAAAAGAGATGGTCTTCATCCCTCCTGGGGTGGCGCCACTCTTCTCTCTAGAAATATGGCAAATAGTCTTAGTGTTTATACTTGACTAACTGGGGCCCTGGTCAGGAAGCAGACAGACTGGCTAAACCGACCGTCTGCTAGCTGCCTCCCGTCACAGAGGTCAGTTAATTCTCAGCACATAGAGACTTTTTCACCTAGATATGACACTATAGAGACTGTGTCTGTTCCCCAAACTAGAAAATACAAAAAACGTCCAAACCAAGTTAAGAGTAACAATTTAATTGATGTTTTACAAATAAACAACAGAAGCAATATGGATAAACAAATGATAAAGCTTGGCTCACTGAATATCAGATCCCTTTCTACGAAAACACTTTTTGTCAATAATATGATCACTGATAATAATATAGATGTACTCTGTTTGACAGAAACCTGGATAAAACCTGATGATTACATTATTTTAAATGAGTCCACCACCCAAGATCACTGTTATAAACATGAGCCTCATCTAAAAGGCAAAGTTGGAGGTGTTGCTTCAATTTATAACAACGTTTTCAGGATTTCTCAGAGGGCAGGCTTCAAGTATAACTTGTTTGAAGTAATGGTGCTTCATATAACATTATCCAGTGAAACAAATGTTCATGATAAATCCCCTGTTATTTTTGTACTGGCTACTGTATACAGGTATACATGTATACTGTATGAGTTAGTTCTGGCTGCAGATAAAGTTTTAATAGTTGGTGATTTTAATATCCATGTTGATAATGAAAAAGATGCATTGGGATCAGCATTTATAGACATTCTGAACTCTATTGGTGTTAGACAATACGTTTCAGGACCTACTCATTGTCGAAATCATACTCTAGATTTAATACTGTCACATGGAATTGATGTTGATAGTGTTGAAATTATTCAGCCAAGTGATGATATCTCAGATCATTATTTAGTTCTGTGCAAACTTCATATAGCCAAAATTGTAAATTCTACTTCTTGTTACAAGTATGGAAGAACCATCACTTTCCACCACAAAAGACTGCTTTTTAAGTTATCTTCCTGATGTATCCAAATTCCTTAGCATATCCAAAACCTCAGAACAACTTGATCATGTAATAGAAACTATGGACTCTCTCTTTTCTAGCGCTTTAAATACAGTTGCTCATTTACGCTTAAGGAAGGTTAAGGAAAACAGTTTGACACCATGGTATAATGAGCATACTCGCACCCTAAAGAGAGCAGCCCGAAAAATGGAGCGCAGCTGGAGGAAAACAAAACTAGAGGTATTTCGTATTGCTTGGCGGGAAAGTAACATATCCTACAGAAAAGCATTAAAAACTGCTAGATCCGATTACTTTTCTTCTCTTTTAGAAGAAAACAAACATAACCCCAGGTATTTATTTAATACAGTGGCTAAATTAACGAAAAATAAAGCCTCAACAAGTGTTGACATTTCCCAACACCACAGCAGTAATGACTTTATGAACTACTTTACTTTTAAAATCGATACTATTAGAGATAAAATTGCAACCATTCAGCCGTCAGCTACAGTATCACATATAGACCCCCTGAGGAACAGTTCCACTCATTCTCTACTATAGGAGAGGAAGAATTGTATAAACTTGTTAAATCATCTAAACCAACAACATGTATGTTAGACCCTATACCATCTAAGCTCCTAAAAGAGGTGCTTCCAGAAGTCATAGATCCTCTTCTGACTATTATTAATTCCTCATTGTCATTAGGATATGTCCCCAAATCCTTCAAACTGGCTGCTATTAAGCCTCTCATCAAAAAACCACAACTTGACCCCAAAAAACTAGTTAATTATAGACCAATCTCGAATCTCCCTTTTCTGTCCAAGATACTAGAAAAGGTGGTATCCTCACAATTATATTCCTTCTTAGAGAAAAATGGTATATGTTAGGATTTCCAGTCAGGATTTAGACCGTATCATAGTACTGAGACTGCTCTCCTTAGAGTTACAAATGATCTGCTCTTATCATCTGATCATGGGTGTATCTCTCTATTAGTTTTCTTGGATCTTAGTGCTGCGTTTGACACAATTGACCACAACATTCTTTTGCATAGACTTGAACACTTTGTTGGCATCAGTGGAAGTGCATTAGCATGGTTTAAATCGTACTTATATGACCGCCATCAGCTCGTAGCAGTGAATGAAGATGTATCATATCGATCACAAGTGCAGTATGGAGTACCTCAAGGCTCAGTACTAGGGCCGCTACCCTTCACGCTTTATATGTTGCCCTTGGGAGATATCATCAGGAAACATGGTGTTAGCTTTCACTGTTATGCTGATGATACTCAGCTCTATATTTCTTCGCGGCCCGGTGAAACACACCAATTTGAAAAACTAATGGAATGCATAGTCAATATAAAAAACTGGATGACAAGTAATTTCTTACTGCTAAATTCTGTAAAAACAGAGGTGTTAATTATAGGACCTAAAAACACTGTCTAAGACTTGATGTTTGCTCTGTCAATTCTTCGTTATCAGTTAGGAACCTAGGTGTGCTATTTGATCGCAATCTTTCCTTAGAAAGCCACGTTTCTAGCATTTGTAAAACTGCAGTTTTCCATCTCAAAAATATATTTAAATTACGGCCCATGCTCTCAATGTCAAATGCAGAATTGTTAATCCATGCATTCATGACCTCAAGGTTAGATTATTGTAATGCTTTATTGGTTGGTTGTTCTGCACGCTTAGTAAACAAACTACAGCTAGTCCAAAATGCAGCAGCAAGAGTTCTTACTAGAACAAGAAAATATGACCATATTAGCCCGGTCCTGTCAACACTGCACTGGCTCCCTATCAAACATCGTATAGATTTTAAAATATTGCTTATTACTTATAAAGCCCTGAATGGTTTAGCACCTCAGTATTTGAATGAGCTCCTTTTACATTATAATCCTCTACATCCGCTACGCTCTCAAAACTCAGGCAGTTTGATAATACCTAGAATATCAAAATCAACTGCGGCCGGCAGATCCTTTTCCTATTTGGCGCCTAAACTCTGGAATAACCTACCTAACATTGTTCGGGAGGCAGACACACTCTTGCAGTTTAAATCTAGATTAAAGACCCATCTCTTTAACCTGGCTTACACATAACATAATAATATGCTTTTAATATCCAAATCTGTTAAAGGATTTTTAGGCTGCATTAATTAGGTAAACCGGAACCGGGAACACTTCCCATAACACCCGATATACTTGCTACATCATTGGAAGAATGGCATCTACTCTAATATTAGTCTGTTTCTCTCTTATTCCGAGGTCACCGTAGCCACCAGATCCAGTCTGTATCCAGATCAGAGGGTCACTGCAGTCCCCCGGATCCCGTACGTTTCCAGACCAGATGGTGGATCAGCACCTAGAAAGGACCTCTACATCCCAAAGACAGCGGAGACCAAGACAACTACAGCCCCAGATACAGATCCCCTGTAAAGACCTTGTCTCAGAGGACCACCAGGACAAGACCACAGGAAACAGATGATTCTTCTGCACAATCTGAATTTGCTGCACCCTGGAATTGAACTACTGGTTTCGTCTGGTCAGAGGAGAACTGGCCCCCCAACTGACCCTGGTTTCTCCCAAGGTTTTTTTCTCCATTCTGTCACCGATGGAGTTTCGGTTCCTTGCCGCTGTCGCCTCTGGCTTGCTTAGTTGGGATCACTTAATCTACAGCGATATCGTTTACTTGGCTTTATTTTTCGTTAATTTAGCCACTGTATTGAATAAATACCTGGGGTTATATTTGTTTTCTTCTAAAAGAGTAATCGGATCTAGCAGTTTTTAATGCTTTTCTGTAGGATATGTTACTTTCCCGCCAAGCAATACGAAATACCTCTAGTTTTGCTTTCCTTCAGCTGCGCTCCATTTTTCGGGCTGCTCTCTTTAGGGTGCGAGTATACTCATTATACCATGGTGTCAAACTATTTTCCTTAACCTTCCTTAAGCGTAAAGGAGCAACTGTATTTAAATTGCTAGAAAAGAGAGAGTCCATAGTTTCTGTTACATGATCAAGTTGTTCTGAGGTTTTGGATATGCTAAGGAATTTGGATACATCAGGAAGATAACTTAAAAAGCAGTCTTTTGTGGTAGAAGTGATGGTTCTTCCATACTTGTAACAAGAAGTGGAATTTACAATTTTGGCTATATGAAGTTTGCAAAAAAACTAAATAATGATCTGAGATATCATCACTTGGCTCACTTATCAACATCAATTCCATGTGAGAGTATTAAATCTAGAGTATGATTTCGACAATGAGTAGGTCCTGAAACGTGTTGTCTAACCCCAATAGAGTTCAGAATGTCTATAAATGCTGAACCCAATGCATCTTTTTCATTATCAACATGGATATCAAAATCACCAAGTATTAAAACTTATCTGCAGCCAGAACTAACTCGGATGTAAAATCACCAAACTTTTTAATATAGTCTGTATGGTGCCCTGGTGGCATGTATACATTAGCCAGTAAAAAACATAACAGGGGATTTATCATTAACATTTGTTTCTCTGGATAATGTTATATGAAGCACCATTACTTCAAACGAGTTATACTTAAAGCCTGCCCTCTGAGAAATCCTGAAAACGTTGTTATAAATTGAAGCAACACCTCCCCCTTTGCCTTTTAGACGCGGCTCATGTTTATAACAGTAATCTTGGGGGGTGGACTCATTTTAAATAATGTAATCATCAGGTTTTAGCCAGGTTTCTGTCAAACAGAGCACATCTATATTATGATCAGTGATCATATTATTTACAAAAAGTGTTTTCATAGAAAGGGATCTGATATTCAATAAGCCAAGCTTTATCATTTGTTTATCCATATTGCATCGGTTTTTTATTTGTTGAACCTCAATTAAATTGTTAATCTTAACTTGGTATGGACATTTTTTTGTATTTTCTAGTTCGGGGAACAGACACAGTCTCTATAGTGTGATATCTAGGTGAAAGAGTCTCTATGTGCTGAGAATTAGCTGACCTCTGTGACGTGAGGCAGCTAGCAGACGGTCGGTTTAGCCAGTCTGTCTGCTTCCTGACCTGGGCCCCAGTTAGTGAAGTATAAACACTAAGACTATTTGCCATATTTCTAGAGAGAAGAGTGGCGCCACCCCAGGAGGGATGAAGACCATCTCTTTTCAACAGGTCAGGTCTGCCCCAAAAGCTCGTCCAATTGTCTATGAAACCTATGTTTTTCTGTGGGCAACACTTAGACATCCAGCCATTCAGTGATGACAATCTGCTATGCATCTCATCACCACGGTAAGCAGGGAGGGGACCAGAGGATATTACAGTGTCTGACATCATGGTTGCAAGTTCACACACCTCTTTAATGTTATTTTTCGTGATCTCCGACTGGCGAAGTCGAACATCATTAGCGCCGGCATGAATAACAATCTTACTGTATTTACGTTTAACATTGCCAGCACTTTTAAATTTGCCAAGATGTCAGGCACTCTGGCTCCCGGTAAACATTTGACTATGGTGGCTGGTGTCTCTATATTCACATTCCGTACAATAGAATCGCCAATAACTAGAGCACTTTAATCAGGTTTCTCAGTGGGTGCATCAATGAGTGGGGAGAACCTGTTTAATGTTTTGATCGGAACAGAAGAGCGGTGTTTTGACCCACGACTACGCTGCCTCACTGTCACCCAGTTGCCCTGCTGCAGGGAATCTGTTGCCGGAACCGAACAATGTACAGGAATCCCTGAGCTAGACGCATCCAAAGCAATATCTAGACCCCTAACATTATTACCTCAATTAAAGTTTGGATGCATGTCTCTAATTCAGAAATCTTCTCTGTCAGCCTAACTATTTCCCTGCATTTATCACATGTGAATCCCAGTGTGTAGACAACATCTGCCCATTAACTTTTCCTGCTGCTTCAAGTTGTTGTTTTTTCTTGGTAAAGAAGGATACAGATGTTTTTGACCATGTATTGATTACTGGGCATCACAGTCAAGTATTTCTACCCACTTCTCCTCATCCCTGCCACTTTGGTACAACAGCGTGTCTCAAATCTAGGCTCTACGCCTGGCCCTTTTCCAACAGCTTATCAGAATTCTTGGCCCGAGTCTGACTGGGGTCAGTCTTTTTTCTACTTTTTTCTCTCTCT
Organism: Carassius carassius; assembly: GCF_963082965.1. Classification (NCBI taxonomy): domain Eukaryota; kingdom Metazoa; phylum Chordata; class Actinopteri; order Cypriniformes; family Cyprinidae; genus Carassius; species Carassius carassius. Next base: position 26,226,705 of record NC_081785.1, read on the forward strand.
TCCACTTTGTCTTGTCCATATCCACTTTTGCTATTTTAAAGACGGAAAAACGGTTGGCACGCCCGAGCGCATGGTCTACACGGGTTGTCTCTATTCTCTTAATGAGTAATGGGTGTTTTTTGGGCGTAATGTGCAATAAAACAGTTTCATCTTCCATTCCCTTTAAGAGCCAGTTGCACTCGTTCCATGACGGATTTGCTATTTACAAGGTGGAATTCGGCAAGCACTATGACAGAACATATCTCTGAGATGAAACGGAGCTGCTGCCACATGTGCGAGCAAATAGATAGCATAATTCCGTTACATGCGATGACTATCCATTATGACATGTAGGCATTTATATATATATATATATATATATATATATATATATATATATATATATTTAATTAGCCTACAAAAAATTCATATGCATTGCAGTCCTTTAATTTTTTTATATTTGGCATGTTTATGTGCTGCTGTGTGTCCCTGTGTTTAATAAGCAGCGTGTACACACTTTTTAAATAACAAAGAAAAAACATTGCGCCAGACTTTAGACCAGGTTTGTGTTGGACTTTGGCGCAATCTATTTTCAGCTCTTTAAAATAGCATTGTGACAACAATGCGCCTGAACACACCTCTTTTTAAGACCAGCATGCACATGGGCGCACAAATGAGCACAAATGCATTTTCTAATTAAACGACGTGGCGCTGGACAGGAAAATGCGAATGGCACCGGACTGAAACTAGCAAACACACTTGCGCTGCGCCTTGATTTTAATTTTTTTTTAATTTAGACATATGTTTGGTACATTTATTACATTTGATTGTTAAATTCAGGTTTTTGTTACGACCAAAGTGGCCAGACGCAGACATTGAGTTAATTATATATTTGATCAAATTAGCCTTCTCGAATCATCATGACTAGCCTAAAATAAAATCTATATATATGAAACACTTCAAGCATATCACAACGTTTGTTTAAATGTTTAACATAAAAATATCCAATCATTTGTGCGGAGAGAGCTAAAGCACCCTTTGCATGACATTGAGGCGCCGACACGATCACTTGCATTGTTTTCTTAATAACAGTAGAAACAATCTTACACCACCATTTTTGCTACATCATTCAGAACTGTAAGGGGTCTTTATTTCTTTCCACTCAAAATATCTAGTACAAAATATTGTGATTTTGTAAAATAAAGAAAACAAACAGGATGCACTTTCTGCCATCTCAGTCTTGATACTTGCATCACAGACATGATAAATATATCAATAGAAAGCTTTAATTTACTACTTTAAAACAAAATAATTCATAAAAATGCAATTCCCTCTAAAGGTGTGTCCTCTAAAGGAGATGGCGAGTAAGGATCATTCAACTTCATCTTTGCTACACTGACCCTGAAAACACTAGTTTATTAATACATAATTAAAATATCTCCTATTTCCCCCATTTTTGAATTAGATGCCTCTACTTCTGGAGTCAGAGCAGTGCTTTCACAGCAGCGTCTTTATCCATGCACCGCTTTCTCCAGGAGACTCTCCCCGGCAGAACAAATCTATGTTGCTGGCAATCGTGAACTCCTCACCATAAAAATCGCCAATGAAGAATGGAGACATTAGTTAGAGTAAGCATGTCATCCCTTATGTGTTCACTGATTACTGTAACTCAGAGTACTTCTGCAATGCCAAATGACTCAATGTCCAGCAAAGGAAGTTAATTCTTCCTATTTTACCAGGTTTGAGTTCACAATTTCCTATCATCCAGGGATCAGAAATATGTACAATAAGTTGATGCCTTGTTCCATCTGTATGCTTCTGAAGAAACTACTGATGGTTGTGAACCCATTCTGCCTCCCAAAGTAAGTCAGTTCTATCCAGTGATTCCTGGAAGATAGGATCGTCAAGCCTACTACAATCGAGCCTGCTACCCCAAGTTGTCCCGTCAATTGCACCTATGTACCCTAGCCACAACGGACCACTCTTCTGTGGGCAAGAGGGACCCAGGAACCTACCTATTGCTCCTTCAAGAGTGCGTACAGAGGCCGCAAATGGCAAAGGATGTAAGAAGGTTATTCCTAGGGTGTCAAGGCCATACAGTATGTCCAAGGTTCCTCACCATACCATTCTGCAGAACCTTTCTGCCATGGCCATTGATATTTTTGATATATCAAATTATTCAAAAAAAAAATTTTTCATTTTACTATCTGGTTACCATTTTTACTATCTGAAATTACAAGAACTCCTTTCCAGGTAACCAAAGTTCTATAAGTAGTATTCCTCTCTCTTTTTCGGACCATCATTGAAACTTCCATTTAAAGGATAGCTTCTTAAAACAACAAGCTTTGCTCACTACTGCTTTAGATGTAAAACTTTTCCATACAACATCTTGGAATATTTTTACATGCCATTTCCTTCCAGTGAGGCCATTTCCCTGAGCTGCCATAAGTCACCATGCTGTTCTTCAGGCAGTAGATTTATGAGACTTGTAGCTGACCAGTAGATTGGCTCAGCCCAGTACAGCTTCATGCAGTCAGGCCAGCACCACAGACCAACATCAGCTCAGCAATAGACCCACTAACTCAGAATAAATGCTTAGAGGAAACATTCAGAACTGTTGTGTGAAAATTCTGTAGTATAGCCTCTCATAACACTCGAGTTAACGTATTCTTTTGCATATGCATATTAGTACCTAATGTATTATTACTTAAAGCATTTGCAAAAACTTTGTTCCATTACTAAAATCTAAGCATGATATGTTTATGCATTTCTTACAGGTAAAAAGTGACCTGAATGCATTTATGAGATTTAATGACACATTTTGTGTGCTGCTGTGAGGAAGACAACGACAGAGTTACTCAGACAGCACAATCCAAATGCTTACCAACCCATGTTGTTCTGGGTACTAGAGATTTGGGATGTGGTTCTACAGCAAGTTGTCAAATATACTATGATGTAACACTTGCCCGTATTACTAAGGAAATGCTATCTGCTCAACAGCCAACAATCACACCCAAACACACATACATATACTCACTTATGCAGACAGACAGTGAAAGACCAACCATATACAGCACAAAGCTCTGGAATATCACAACACTGGCAAGATGAGAGAATGATGAAGGAAGTGCTTTTGAGTCTTTGTGGACTAGCCAAACAGAAAAAGAAATATTATCAATCAGGGCAAGACAGATGCCTCCAATCCACCCTCCCTCATTCTCCCTCCTTTTCTTTCAGCTTGAACAACGCTGATTTGAGTGACCTGGGGAAACAATTTAATGACCGCTGCTAGACTCAGCACTGCAGGACTGGGTGGTCTGGTTGGCTTGTGGGGAATAGATTATTATGTACAGAGTGTGTAATGTGTGCTGCGCATTGGCGTTATAACTGAACAACAAACAGCCCTCCCTCACCCTTGTAGTGAACTGACTGATGAGGTCAAGAGTGTATTTACATACGTCTGCATTGAGAGCATATTACAGACCTCCTGGAGTATTTCCCAGGACCACTGCTTTGTGTTTCTAGATCAGGAGCAACATCATTTAAGGGCTGGGGGGTTCGGTGGATCTTTTGTGAACAAAGGCCTCCTGTAGCGAATTGAGGTGTTTGATGTCATACACCTAGGGTGACTTTAAGATAAGTAATTTATGGGCTAATTTTAATTTTTGGGTGAACTAACCCTTTAAGCTACATTTTCCACTTACAGAAATTACAGTATTTATTTAATCTGAAATATAGCACATACATTAAGTGCATAAAAAAATGGATAATAATAATTTTTCAAGAAATGGTTCATGTTCACGCATTTATTTACTTGAAAATATAGTAAAAACAATACTATTAAGAAATATTATTACAGTTTAAAATAACTGTGAAACTTTTTTTATAAAATAACTGCTTTTTATATTTGTGGAAACTGTGGAAAAAATGTGTTCAGTTTAATGCATCCTAGCTAAAAAAAAATACATAATAATAATAATAATAATAATGAATAAAATAAACAATTAATTAAAATAATTAATTTCTTTCAAAAAAACTTTTGAATGGTAGTGTACGAAATGTTCTCGAATGGTGGGGCCAACAGAATGGAGAGCACAGTGAGAGTGCCCATCCTCTGTCTCTTCTGATACCTCCAGTGTATCTATAACTGTTTTTAATCAACAATTAAACATTAAGCCACAATACAGACTTTTTCACTGTCACCTCTAAATTTTTAGTTGTGTTATTAGTACAGTTCAAAGCTAGAAGGCATATTTGTGACAAGACAGTTTGTAATTAAAAAAATAAAATAAAATCTAGGTAGATACACGTTTATAAATGTGAATATGGTTGGATAACAAAACTTAAAAGCATAATTTTGTGTGTCTGAGAGAGGTCTGTATGCCCTGAGATGACATTAAAACAACAACATATTTCAAAATAAAAAATTGTTCAAAATGTGTTATTCATGAATGGCTTGTGCAGTTGAGTTGCAAAAAAAGTATGGTTTCGCAATTGCTTTTCATTTATTTGTACATTGCAAATGCAATAATTATTTCCCTAATTACTGTAAATACTAAGTTGCTATTTCATGTGGAATCACTTATGTTTGATGCCTGTTCTGATAAGGTACTTTTGAAGTTTCTGTGTATATGTCATGAATTGTTTCTTTTGAGTTCACAAAGTATCAAAATGAGTCCTATTTCACAACTTGAAGAAAGAAATAGGCACTTCTGCAAATGGACTCTGAGCTAAAATAATAAAAAATTAAAGAAAAATAATTCCTTACATTTACATAGTGCCTTCTGGGCACTCAAAGCACTTTACATGGGTGGTGGTTTGGGGTTTTGAGTCTCCTCAACCACCAAAAATTCCAAAACATCTTTTCCTGAGACTAAAATTAGTACTATAATGAGATGAGATTGCTTCATTCTCCTAAACAAATCCTCCTGCCTACTGGTGATGTAATGATATGGATGACAATGAAAATTTTATAAAAACCTTAAAGGCTTCTGATCTAAAGTTCAAAAAAGCTTTTTTAATCTCTTGAAATGATCACAAGCCTCTGCTTTTGCCAAAGTATTTTAAGCAAGTTTTTATTTTCAACAAATTAATGTACAATGGTTTTAAATTTGTGAAAATTCTAATTGATATAATAAAATCAAAACAATATTTGTCATTTACCAATGGATCACATTTAATTGCACATTAATCTCTTGTATTTCCACTAATGAGTCTGCATTAAATTTAACTGTAGAAAAGGAATTTTAAAGAGTCTCCACCATCTTTTGATCAGGCATTGAAGCTCTTCGTGGGTTGGGTTGACAAGTCTTTACAGTGTACAGTATAGTGTCTGGTTACCTTAAGGTTTGATTTTTGGCCCTCATAAGACATTCTCCATAGTGAGTAACGAGTCAAGTGATCCACTGGAGCAATGGGTTGCTGGGAGTTTGGCCCAAATGAAAACCAAATTAAATCATTCTGGTAGATGTGCCCTTTACTTGTAGTCTCTAACAATTATAGGCTGTCTTGTATGACCATTTACCCTCTAAGAAAAGCTCAAAAAGACAGTTACTACCTTCTGCTATGCACTTTCTCACACATCTAAGTACTGCAGTGCAAACATTGTGTATCATATTTCATGCATCAGACTTTTATGACTTTATATTAATATAGTAGACTACATAAAATGCCATAAATAGCCGGCATTCTATCTCTCACAATAATGTCTTAGTGAGATAATATTTAAATGCTTGCTTTTATGATTAAATCTCAGTTTCAAAACTTATAATGCAATGCAATCCATTCATGATTTAGAGATGAACAAATAAATGTTCCTCCAGAGGAAGGAAGGATTTTTTCTTAAAAATGTTGGCTGAATAATCAAGTAACCCTAAGTTTATTCAGTCCAGTAAGTGTTGAAATATAACTAACAATATTAAAATCTAAATATATTCAAATCACTAAAGATTTCATGGCCAAGAAACATGTGAACCAGGAGGGCACAGAAATGTGTGTATTAAATATGATACAGTAAGAAAGAATTGCATTATTAAACTTGCAGAAATGTTGGAAGTCTGATCAACATGGGCATGTTTCCTGCTGGTTCCTCCTGTCCTGTCCTGCTACACTGAGAGCATGTGTTTTGTGCGCACAAGTATTTCTCCAGTCCATTGCCAGCAGAGTGGTCAAGCCCAAATCACACGTTCTGCAAACAAACACCACAAAACCTGAACAGGACTGTCCCAGGAATGGCCTGAGTACCACGCACACAGCAGCCGCTTCTGACAGCTGCTTCCTGTTCACTAACTACACACAGCTGCCGTTTCCAGGAGAGGGCATCAGCATGTTGTAGACATCGCCAAGGGTCAAGGGGAAGAAAAATAATGTCATTTTAATAGTGACCAACAGCGAGACCACCAAGGTGTTCATTGAGGGAATCTGGAAATATCACAAATATTGAAGAATCTGGGTAGAATTTAAGGACAGTGACATTGATAGACTTTTCTTTCATTTACATTGAGACATATCACTAATGACTTGTTTAAACAATGTTCTTGTAAGACCTTAAAAAGATTTGCAGGCAGTTCTGGGAAAAAGACTGGTTATTTGGCTACGGTTTCTTTGTAAATATTAGCTTAGGTTGTAATAGCTTTCTCTGTAAAATAAACTTTGTACATACTGAGCAGATTACCAAACTTATCTGACCTGGATATTGTTTAATAGCATGTGAACAAGTCTTTACCTCGCTTCATTGGCTGATCTAAGGAGACCACCCTTTAAACAAAAATGCATGCCTGGTTGTCATTGGTTTGCTCAGTTTGTGTCTTTTGTTAATGCACCATTAATGATGACAATCAGCTTGTTCGTGAGATGACAGACTCCTAAAAAAAAGTCTTTATCTTCATTTTTTGTCTTTCGTTTTGATAAAGGCTGGTCATCAAATTCCTTATTTCGCATGAACAAAAAAACTAGCAGTTATTAGAGTCTGCTTAATGAATGAATGAATTAATATATTTTTTTTAATATTGCACTTTATTGTGTATTGCTGTACATCCAAAGCGATATCTGCTAATATCTGCTAACACTTTATTTGGATAGTCCACTTCAAACATTCTGCTATAAGACTATAAGTAACTTTGCAACTGCATGTCAACTTACTCTAACCCTAACCGTAATACTTTAATATGTGTTACTTGACACATAGTTGCAAAGTTACTTATAGTTAGCAGAATGTCTGAAATAGAATATCCAAATAAGTGTAATTGACTTCCCCAACAAATGACAGGCTTATATATTTCCAATGCTAAGTGTATAAATAGAGCCAAAGAGGAAAGAGAAATAAAGACATTACATTATATATATGAGTGGAGGGTACATTTTTATTTCACAGCTGATAGGTCATTATGAGGCAGCTGATCTTATTACAGGAGGAAGGTTGTAACAGCTCACACAGTGGTCTCTCGGGAGCCCAAAGTCTGTTGCCCCACCCAATTAGACTCTAAAACATTGCTGTTTCTGAAAGGCCTATGGTCCAAGAGTACACGGGGAGATGCTTTTACTCCTCCTTATTGTAAACCTTGCAGTTTGATCAGGTGCTGACTGGCCTGGCTTTCCCCAGCATACCATCTAGAATCTGGCCCTGAATGCACTCTGAAGGGGTCTCTGCAGATCAATGCCATTTACTGTTGACATCTGTTCTGGGTTAAAGGGCCTCTGGAAGTCCAAGTGCATATGGAAGTCCCTTTGCACAGCAGAGGGAATCATTCCTCCAAGGCTGCTTGGGATGCTCTTGGGTAAGAGGGGCATCTTGGCTTCTGCAATGTCAAACATATGCTCTCACACGTTGAGAGGACAATGGCTTAACAGTGCGGCATTAACGCACCCCTGGCAGGCAGACCTGCTCCCGTTGCGGTGCTCCTCACCGCATGCTTTGTTTTTCTTATTGCACATTCCTGTTAGTTTAGTTTACTGCAACAGCATGACTTGTGAGGTCATTTGCGGAACAACATGGTGGGAATTCATTTTTATAATGGTAAAACCGCAGCACTTCAGATGAGATCACCAGAGGCTACATCTTCCTACTCTCTCATCTCGTTCTGTGTACTGTGCATATCCACAAGGACAGGTTAAACAAATTCACTGCAAACACATTTTGTATAAAACATCAGTGGGCACTAAGAACTCCAGAGAGATCTGTCTAACAACAGCAACAATATTCATAATACTTATAATAATAATAAGAAGAAGCAAACATTTATAATGGATTACAGGGGTATTTTTCACACTGTATGTATATAGATAGATAGATAGATAGATAGATAGATAGATAGATAGATAGATAGATAGATAGATAGATAGATAGTGTGTGTGTGTGTGTGTGTGTGTGTGTGCATGTGTGCGTGTGTGTGTGTGTGTGTGTGTGTGTGTGTGTGTGTGTGTGTGTGTGTGTGTGTGTGTAATTAAATATTATTGGACTGTATTTATTATTATGCCATGAATAATATGTATCATGCCATAAATAATTGTAACAGTAATACATCATAAAGCATGCCTATTTGTGGTTTATATCTAATTGTTTTTCTAATTGTCTTTCTGTCTTCAGCGGTGGGTGTTTTGCAGGTTGCCCGGAATTCTGTCATGTCCATCCCCGTGCTGTTGAACTTGTGACTTCATTTCCATGGAGACATGTCAAGACAAAGATGGAGGGCAGAAGAGAGAGTTGGACATCAGGCAGGAAACCTGTGTGGTCTTCAGAAATGTGTTGCCTAGTCCAACACACACATTCACTTCTGTCCCAAAACCTAGCTCTGATTCATAAGGAGGATTCATCTGCTTGGAAAACCAGCAGTGAACCAGCCTCAGCCGCTGAGGGAGTGCAGAATCCCTGGATAACAAATTTATTTTCAGTAATGTCAAACGTGAAAGCTTTCTAATTGTGGGGAGAAAAGCGAGGAGGAGGTTCATAACTCATATATATATATACATTTTTTTCTTTTTTTTGAAAAGTCATGTCTAGTTTATAAAGGTTTGTATATTTAAGCTTTCAAGATGAGTAATGGTAGCGTAGTTTTGCTGTGAAAATATACAACAGACAACATTCTTCTAACACTGTTATAACTTTTCTGGCTTGGAGAACCACTGTAGAGCCCCAGACTTACGTTTGACGACACCAGCACTAATGCCATTAAGTTCTACAGAAGGTGGCTCCAGCACCTGACAGTAAAGCACTCTAATGACCCTAATCACACATTTACATCTTGGAGACATTTAATGTCTGCATTTACATATGCAAGATGTATTTTTAAGAGTGCTTGTTCATCTGCAGTACGTCTCTAAGATGTTTCCTGTCAGATGTCAAATAGATATTTTTTAGAATGCATGTAAACTGCTTCTGAAACCTTTATCAGAGTACACAGCAGATGATTCCCAGATCTTTAGCAGACGTCTTACAGATGTAATAAATATAACATCTGATAAAATGTACTTTTTTTAGTGTCATTCATAATGTCTAAATATAGTTTAATGAATACAAAAATATATAGGCTATATTAGGGAGTGGTATATATATATATATATATATTTTTTTTTTTTTTTTTTTTTTTTTTATAAGTATTTGCCTTCAAACTTAAAGCATTGAAAGTGCTGGGAAAAGTTGTGTAAAGCATTTAAAAACACTCAAAAACATTAGACCATTTCTGCCACAAGTTGTCCATGTAGTTTACCGTTAAATCCATGGTGAATGGTGGAGGTTTTGTGTTTATTGAACAATGTTTTCCTGGTTTCCCCATCACCGACGTTTGTTCTAATATCAGCTTTAACAGAATTCTTCGCTGAATTTGAATGCCTCTCATAAGATTTCACAAAGATGTTATTGATTCTGTGGTGAATTTGACTGCTTTCTTCACTGTATCTCCCAGCTCCGGCTTGAGCAGATAAACGGTTTGCACTGCCCGAACTAGTAGCGCGGATTCGTTCCGCTTTCAGTTTGTTTATCCAATGTAGCTCTTGTAAATTCGTCCTGATGAGAATGCAAGTGCTCTCAAATTATTATTTTATTCCTCAAATAAAAAATAAGATTATGAGACATTTTTAATGGCTTATCTTTAGCTAACTAGATGATACCACTCTGCCTAATTAGTCTTGCTCAGAACTGGCTACAACCTGATTAATTCACACCATATTTCTGATATTATCGATCAATCTTATCAGATTTATTTTGATTGTTCACTTTTATTTTATACCCGTGAGTGCAGTACACCTGCATTGCGTTAGCACTCGTTAGCTTGTCATTAGCATTTTCATTCGAACCTATTGCTGTTTTCTTTTCTCCTCTCTCTTTTCTAGCATTTTAAATACAGTTGCTCCTTTACGCTTAAGGAAGGTTAAGGAAACCAGTATAACACCATGGTATAATGAGCATACTCGCACCCTAAAGAGAGCAGCATGAAAAATGGAGCGCAGCTGGAGGAAAACAAAACTAGAGGTATTTCGTATTGCTTGTTGGGAAAGTAAACTATCCTACCGAAAAGCATTAAAAACTGCTAGATCCAATTACTTTTCTTCTCTTTTAGAAGAAAACAAACATAACCCCAGGTATTTATTCAATAAAGTGGCTAAATTAACGAAAAAATATAGCCTCAACAAGTGTTGACATTTCCCAACATCACAGCAGTAATGACTTTATGAACTACTTTACTTCTAAAATCGATACTATTAGAGATAAAATTGCAACCATTCAGCCGTCAGCTACAGTATCACATCAGACAGTGCACTATAGACCCCCTGAGGAACAGTTCCACTCATTCTCTACTATAGGAGAGGAAGAATTGTATAAACTTATTAAATCATCTAAACCAACAACATGTATGTTAGACCCTATACCATCTAAGCTCCTAAAAGAGGTGCTTACAGAAGTCATAGATCCTCTTCTGACTATTATTAATTCCTCATTGTCATTAGGATATGTCCCCAAAACCTTCAAACTGGCTGTTATTAAGCCTCTCATCAAAAAACCACAACTTGATCCCAAAGAACTAGTTAATTATAGACCAATCTCGAATCTCCCTTTTCTGTCCAAGATACTAGAAAAGGTAGTATCCTCACAATTATATTCCTTCTTAAAGAAAAATGGTATATGTGAGGATTTCCAGTCAGGATTTAGACCGTATCATAGTACTGAGACTGCTCTCCTTAGAGTTACAAATGACCTGCTCTTATCATCTGATTGTGGTTGTATCTCTCTATTAGTTTTATTGGATCTTAGTGCTGCATTTGACACAATTGACCACAACATTCTTTTGCATAGACTTGAACACTTTGTTGGCATTAATGGAAGTGCATTAGCATGGTTTAAATCGTACTTATATGACCGGCATCAGTCCATAGCAGTGAATGAAGATGTATCATATCGATCACAAGTGCAGTATGGAGTACCTCAAGGCTCAGTACTAGGGCCGCTACTCTTCACGCTTTATATGTTACCCTTGGGAGATATCATCAGGAAACATGGTGTTAGCTTTCACTGTTATGCTGATGATACTCAGCTCTATATTTCTTCGCGGCCCGGTGAAACACACCAATTTGAAAAACTAATGGAATGCATAGTCGATTTAAAAAACTGGATGACGAGTAATTTCTTACTGCTAAATTCTGAAAAAACATAGGTGTTAATTATAGGACCTAAAAACTCTGCATGTAATAACCTATAACACTGTCTAAGACTTGATGGTTGCTCTGTCAATTCTTTGTCATCTGTTAGGAACCTAAGTTTGCTATTTGATCAAAATCTTTCCTTAGAAAGCCACGTTTCTAGCATTTGTAAAACTGCATTTTTCCATCTCAAAAATATATCTAAATTAAGGCCTATGCTCTCAATGTCAAATGCAGAAATGTTAATCCATGCATTTATGACCTCAAGGTTAGATTATTGTAATGCTTTATTGGGTGGTTGTTCTGCACGCTTAGTAAACGAACTACAGCTAGTCCAAAATGCAGTAGCAGGAGTTCTTACTAGAACCAGGAAGTATGACCATATTAGCCTGTCAACACTGCACTGGCTCCCTATCAAACATTGTATAGATTTTAAAATATTGTTTATTACTTATAAAGCCCTGAATGGTTTAGCACCTCTGTATTTGAATGAGCTCCTTTTACATTATAATCCTCTGCGTCCGCTATGTTCTCAAAACTCAGGCAATTTGATAATACCTAGAATATCAAAATCAACTGCGGGTGGCAGATCCTTTTCCTATTTGGCACCTAAACTCTGGAATAACCTACCTAAAATTGTTCGGGAGGCAGACACACTCTTGCAGTTTAAATCTAGATCAAAGACCCATCTCTTTAACCTGGCTTACAGATAGCATACTAAAATGCTTTTAATATCCAAATCCGTTAAAGGATTTTTAGGCTGCATTAATTAGGTAAACCAGAACTGGGAACACTTCCCATAACACATGATGTACTTGCTACATCATTAGAAGAATGGCATCTATGCTAATATTAGTCAGATCCAGTCTGTATCCAGATCAGAGGGTCACTGCAGTCACCCGGATCCAGTACGTATCCAGACCAGATAGTGGATCAGCACCTAGTCAGGACCTCTACAGCCCTGAAAGACAGCGGAGACCAGGACAACTAGAGCCCCAGATACAGATCCCCTGTAAAGACCTTGTCTCAGATGACTACCGGGACAAAATCACAGGAAACAGATGATTTTTCTGTACAATCTGACTTTGCTGCAACCTGGAATTGAACTACTGGTTTTGTATGGTCAAAGGAGAACTGGCCCCCCAACTGAGCCTGGTTTCTCCCAAGGTTTTTTCTCCATTCTGTCACTGATGGAGTTTTGGTTCCTTGCCGCTGTCGCCTCTGGCTTGCTTAGTCGGTGTCAATTCATTTACAGTGATATCATTGACTTGATTGCAAATGATTGCAAAGATACTATTTAAACTTAACTGAGATGATGACATCACTGAATTCAATGATGAAATCCTTTTTGTTTAAATCGCTATATAAATAAAGGTGACTTGACTCACAACGTATTGTGTGGCACGCCGTGGTAAGGAAATACTAATCACAATAGAAGATCTGTCACACTTTTACTCACAGCAGATCTTCATGCCTTATGAAAAAAAAAAGTCGTTTCAGTGCTATAGCAGTTGATTTTGAGTCTTTGGTATATGTTACAATGGGAGTTAAAGCAGCTGAGATGCATTAGGAGAAATGGTCTTGGAGTGAAAGACCAACCACAAGAGGGAAAAAAAATCACTACATATCTCCTGCCACTCAGTGTATGATAGAGGAAATGCATCCCCCAATCTTCCATATTCAATCATGGATAACTAAATTTTTCTTGCAGACTAATGTTTAAATATTACATTATTCACAGAAAAAGCTAGTGTACAATTTTGGGGGAAAGAAAATCCTAGAATGTGTTTTCTATTGAAACATGATGCAGAGTTGAAATCTATGAAATCTTCCGTCACTTTCCATTTCCCATTTGATGGCATGCTACCTGCATGCATCGTGTCTTTTCTACATCATCAGCCTCATGAGCTGAAGAGCTGAGGTCAGCTATAACGGCCCTTCCAAACTCCCGTAAGGCATCTGCTGGAAGCGGACACTTTCCATTATGGCAGGACATGCCGTGGGGGTCAGTTGCTGTGAATAGGCTGCCTATTGTGTCGTCTCCAACAGAGAGAAGTTCAGGTCAACTCAAAAGGACGTCAATCCCTGACTAACCATATTTCATCATATGTATAAATATACTACACTATACTCAAAAGGACATTCGCCAAATCAAGTAAATCACATTGCTGAATAAATCCAGTGGGGTTTGTTGCACTCAAGTCGTGTGTGTGTGTGTGTGGGGGGGGGGGGGGTGTGTAGACATCCTATGGTCTACAACTTTCCACAGATAACGAACTGAAGAACAGAACCGAAGTCTCAAAAATAGCTTAGCTTAATTTAGTTACTTCAGTTAAAAAATAAATAAATAAATAAATATAAATAAAACAATTAAGTTATATTATAAAAACTGATAAAATACCTATACAACTGACAAAATATTTGTTTAACAATTAATAATAACATTACTAATATATTAATATTAATAACAAAATAATTACTAGTAATTAACAATAATATATAATATATAATCATATATTATTCTGGTCTCACTGTATTTTAAAGTCCATTTATCACTATTAACTAACTGTTAACTATTACTTTTGCCTCAATAAACTCCTTATTTGCTACTTACTAATAGTTAGTGAGGTAGTTGACAAGTTTAGGTATGTGTATGTTTAAAGGATTTAAAATATGGTCATGCAAAATAAGGCATGGATATGCGCTTTATGAGTACCAATACACAGCCAATATGCTAGTAATATGCATGCTAGTGAATAGTGAGAAATGGTCCTTAAAATAAAGTGTTACCAATATTATATCCTGATTATTTTATTATTTTTATTTATATTTTTATTTTTGTTTTGCTTCAATATCATGCATTGATGAACATATATTGCACATCTAAAATGAAGAAATTTGATCTTTCTCCTTTTAACTGCAATTTATCTATACCTCTTATTCTGCAGTGTTGTCCAGTTTCAGTAACTTAAACAGGTGAAATGTGTGAATGCTTATCCTCACTCTCTCCAAAGGAATGACTTGTGATGTGTTAGTCCCTGGAATCTCAGGGTAAATAGCAATAAACTAGAATATCAAGAGGGTCTCACTCAATATTTGGATAAAGGATTCAGGTAGGAAGCTTTTAGGGTTGTCTCAGCTTTAAGAAAAAAAAACAAGCTTTGTGCTGACAGGTCACATTTTCCACTCAGAGGATTAGAAAAATGGTCCTGCTTAGTCCTCAAAATGAATTTCAATATCCATTATATTGGGTACAACATTACAGCTATGCATATTCAGTGTTGTAAAATTTTGTTTGAAATGATGATAAAAGAAAAAAATACATTTAATATATTTAAGACATAGACCCTAATTTATGTCTTGAATGCAGTTAGCAATTAATGATTTAGATTTAATTATCTAGTCTATTTTGATTTATAAAAGTACAGTAAAAACAAATCAAAAACATTTATTGGCCAATAACAACATACTTAATTTGAAGAACACAGATAGTAGTAAGTAAGCAAGTATAAGTAAAGATAGTAAGTAATTGGAAATGGGAAAATTAGATGCTGTTTTAGTATGAAATGGAATATATAACAGACAATTTATTTTCCAAAAAGTCAGAAATTAACCAGGGCTCAGAGCAAATATGACCCAGATATTTAAATATATAAATTTATTTAGAGAAATGTCGTTGTTAATAGTTAACAAATTGAATTGAATAATTTCTGACAACCTACTTAGGGCTGTTCGGTCCCTGTACGACCGGAGCAAGAGCTTGGTTCGCATTGCCGGCAGTAAGTCAGACCTGTTCCCGGTGCATGTTGGACTCCGGGCAGGGCTGCCCTTTGTCACCGGTTCTGTTCATAATTTTTATGGACAGAATTTCTAGGCACAGCCAAGGGCCGGAGAGTGTCCGGTTTGGGGACCATACGATTTCGTCGCTGCTTTTTGCGGATGATGTTGTCGTGTTGGCCTCCTCAGACCAGGACCTTCAGCATGCATTGGAACGGTTTGCAGCCGAGTGTGAATCGGCTGGGATGAGAATCAGCACCTCCAAGTCCGAGGCCATGGTTCTCAGTCGGAAAAGGGTGGATTGCCCACTTCAGGTTGGTGGAGAGTTCCTGTCTCAAGTGGAGGAGTTCAGGTAACTTGGGGTCTTGTTCACGAGTGAGAGAAGGATGGAACGTGAGATTGACAGACGGATCGGTGCAGCTTCTGCAGTATTGCGGTCGCTGTACCGCTCTGTCGTGGTGAAGAAGGAGCTGAGCTGTAAGGCAAAGCTCTCGATTTACCGGTCAATCTACGTTCCTACTCTCACCTATGGTCATGAGCTGTGGGTCATGACCGAAAGGACAAGATCCCGGATACAGGCGGCCGAAATGAGCTTTCTCCGTCGAGTGGCTGGGCGCTCCCTTAGAGATAGGGTGAGAAGCACGGTCACTCGGGAGGAGCTCAGAGTAGAGCCGTTGCTCCTCCACATCGAGAGGAGCCAGCTGAGGTGGCTCGGGCATCTATTTCGGATGCCTCCTGGACGCCTTCCCAGGGAGGTGTTCCAGGCACGTCTCAACGGGAGGAGGCCCCGGGGAAGACCTAGGACACGCTGGAGGGACTATGTCTCCCGGCTGGCCTGGGAACGCCTCGGGGTCCCCCCAGAAGAGCTGGAAGAAGTGGCTAGGGAGAGGGAAGTCTGGGCGTCTCTGCTTAGACTGTTGCCCCCGCGACCCGGCCCCGGATAAGCGGAAGATGATGGATGGATGATGGATGGAATGTCTGACAATGGTTCAACTCCTCCAAAAATGTTTTATCTTTAGTGAGGTTTAAACTAAAATGTACCAAAAAATAAATAAATAAATACAAATAAAATAATATATATATATATATTATTTCATTACATAAAGGATATGATATGCATGATACTGTACATATTGTTTTGACATAATAATTTCACTCTCAGTCACACTTACTGTACTACCATCAACCAATCAGAATGTGACAGTGAGAGACTGTGACTGATTGTGGCAGCCTCTGTCAACGTAATAGAAACGATAACAGGGATCACGATAACAGGGATTTGTCAAAATGTGACAGAAGTAATTATGCAGTTGTGCACCCTTAAGGACAAATCAAGCCACAAGTAGAAATTTACTTTTATTTCTGTTTGGGTGAATCACAAGTTAAGTTGACATAATAATTAGTTCCATGACACACCCTGACATAACAGCAGTCACTATGTGATGAATTGTCTTTCAGGATCTTAATATCTCGATAGGCAGCGTTTTACATCAATTACTGACTTACTCACCACAGAGAGCCCTAACAGTCACAACAGCTATTAAACATCATTTGCCATATTGGCACAGAACACTGCTAATTACCCATCGTCTTTGGCAATGTTCACGATACACTTTCGTGTTGAACACTGAACACAGACTGTTGAGTGAAGGCCAGTTTTGACCTTCATAATAAACTGACAACCACCTTCAAAACACAGATGGTAAAAAGAAAGTCACATGATGATTTAAAGCAAATTCAAAGTAAATTATGCAATAAACATTAATTTGACAACATTAGATTAAACATAAACAACTAATGTACATAACTGGTAAGAAAAAACTAACGATAAACAGTTAGTTAAATGAAGAAGCATCAAATGTGAGCTGTCATAAGGAAAGTTTTTCACTGTATAGAATGAGGCAACCTTTACAGTTTTTTTAACATTAAAATTATTATTATTTTTAGTGTATGTATATTTACATACATTTATATAAATATAAATGACCACAAGCATGCACAAGCATGAGCGTGTAAACTCTTACCCCTGTATACATAGGCTATTGTACAGCATACATACGCAAGCAACAAATATCACAATCAAAAGTCATACACATGCACACTTGCTCCGTGTTCTATCTCCATCTCACATCACAACACAACACACACAATGAGCAGTACATACGCATCTGATATGGGCCACCTTACAAGCAGAACAGCAGGGACATGGCCCAGAATGCCTGGGTGGTGCCAAGTTTAATTTTGGTATAGGTCCATTACAAGCACAATCAGTGAGTGTGTGGCATTATGGAAGACATCCAGAAGGTTAAGATGGAATGTTGTGATTTGTTTCTGAGACCTGAGCCCTACCCTCCTTGACTTGATCTTTATCATTCAGCACTCCAGCCACACACAGCTATTCATTAGAGATGATTATCAGAGCAAGGGAGGAGAGAGGCGTTTCAAGGGTGACAAGCCCAGAAAGATCAGCCGCCTCTATTCTACCTCCAGTCATGGGGCTTGAAATGAGCACAAAGGTGAAATCACATCACTGATGCAAACTAGAGAAACTGAATAATGCACATTGATTCTGGGAAAGTCTGGGAATTAATGCTTTTGGCTGTCACACAATATAAGTATTACATGTATGACTCACAAAAAAAAATTATAATCAAAAAATAATAATAATAATAATAATCGAAAATCCAGGATCTGATGACATACAGGAACAGTATGGAGTTTAATGTCTTTCTTTCTTTCTTTCTTTTTTTCTTTCTTTCTTACTGCTATCTGTGCCCTGCAGAAAATCTCATTCTCATTCTGATTGTGATTTTGAGACTGTTCAGTCGTTCTTTTTACACTTTCTACACCTTCAAGAATTTAATTACTTTGAGAAAACACTATAAGATAATACTTAGTTTTATTAAATAAAAATGAACAATTCAACTTTTTAACTATATACAATAAATCAATACTAAAACATAATTATCACAGTATTTTAATGATTAAAATATGGTAATATTACTTTATTAATAAACTTTGTACTACATACCAAGAAATTTTGTAATTTAATTTTGGCTTTGAGCTTAAGACTCCGTATGGCTGCCAAGCCCTTAATATCCAGTCAGTGGTTCTTCACTATCACTGTCTGTCGGCTGTTATCAGAGAACACACAGACATACATGTGGCCATTCAACATGGGAAATACTGTTCACAGACCAGAGATGCGCATGTGTAATTCTCATTATTTTGACTTTTACTGTTTTTCCTGCTTCTATAGGAGAAAAAAAAAATTATGTTTCAACGTATTATTATTATTATTACAAATCTGATTAAATGGAGAGCAAATTAGCACTCTAGTTCATCTCACATTTCTTTCTGAAAGAGACAATGTCTCAACAATGTCTCATGCCAAAACTGTACGTTTAGCTTTTTTAAAATGTAAATTAATTTGATCATAGCTTAATTTAAATAATTGCATAATTATCTGACAATTCATTTGTGCTTTAACTTTTTAATAAAATGTGTAAAAAAAAAATAAAAAAAAGATTTTAATCAGAAATGGATGCACGCAAAAATTTATTACAAATGTTTTAGAACAATATTCCAGTAAATTATTTAAAATAGGATTTTATCTTCATTGATATTGATAGATTAGACACTGTCTTGGATTAGCTTGTTTCTTCATCTTGTTTCTCTGTCAAGTCTAAAGTCTTATGGCACATCAGCTAAAGTTTTTGCATGCTTTCGTTTGCCATTAATTTTGTATTTAGTCTGACTAGTTTAGCCAAGATATCAAAGTCTACTGGACTGTAACTACTAAATGTACTTACTACTGTTTATGCGAAATAGAGGTTTATTGATGTTTGTGTTCACATACATATATATATATATATATATATATATATATATATATATATATTTATGTGTGTGTGTGTGTGTGTGTGTGTGTGTGTGTGTGTAACTACTAAATGTACTTACTACTTACTACTGTTTATAGGAAATAGAGGTTTATTGATGTTTGTGTTCACATACATATATATATATATATATATATATATATATATATATATATATATGTGTGTGTGTGTGTGTGTGTGTGTGTGTGTGTGTGTGTGTGTGTGTGTGTGTGTGTGTGTGTGTGTGTATGTGATCTTGTTTAAGTGACATATCAGGAACCAACATAACCCATGTCCTCATTTTTCAAAATGCTTATAAATCATACAGAATGTTCTTCCTCTTTTTTTTTTTTTTTGAGAAAGTAAAAATGCACAAAGTTTCCTGTGAGGGTTTGGGTTAGGTGTAGGGTTGATGTAGGGCCACAGAATATACAGTTTGTACAGTATGAAAACCATTACGCCTATGGGATGAACCCACTTTTCACAAAAACAAACATGTGTTTGTTTGTGTGTGTGTGTGTGTGTGTGTGTGTGTGTGTGTGTGTGTGTGTGTGTGTGTGTGTGTGAAAACGATAAGTGAATAAATATAAATAACACAACAGAGAAATTGCATGTATGTATTATGTTAATTGTTTAAGCCCTTAATTAATGGTCAGCAGCAGTTGACTGACCACTGCACTGTGATGATACAGAACATCAAAGTGAAAGACTGCAAGACTGAAAGACTGACCTCAGAGCCAAGGTTTTCCATTTTAATTTTAATAGTAAGGCTGTAATATTTTACAGATGTTTCGAAAGAAACAGTGTATCAGCACAGACTGAGAACCTGGAGAGAAAATCCTTGCCCTTTGAGGCTGTTCAGAAGTTAAATGTGCTGTCTTTATTAGTCTGGCTGATGTAAGATGCATCGCTGTTTAATAACCAATTCTGCAGGCAGACAAGAAGACAATCCTCTTACAAATCCCTATCAACTCCCTATTTCACCTTGTATTTATAGGTAACTTCAAATGAGTATGTGATAGTGTGTACATTTAGCTTAAGGGTTAAGCAAAAATACTAAAGTTGATGCTTTTAAATACAAAATACCGGTGTCTCTAACAGCTGCGTCTTCTTTGAATGATTGAAAGTTCTTTTTTCCACAATATGGCTTTAGTAAAATCACATATTCAAACGCTGTGTCAACAGCTTTTATCTCTTTGAACTACTTACTTGTGTTACAAGTGTCAAACAAGTTACAAGTTAATAGAGTGAGCTCTTTTAGTGAAATGGAAAGATTTGCAAAAAAAGAAAAAGAAGAGGCAGAGCACTAAGCTTGGTTTGAAGTCTGTCCACAGTGGTGAATCTCCATTTGACACAGATCTGCTTTGAATAAAATCAGATTTGCTTCCCCAAAAAAATTAGTCTCTTAAATTACACAGTCCAAGGAACACTGTATGAATGCAGGAGTCTTGAAGGCTGTCCTGCTTTCCAGATTGTAATGAGAAACTGCTTGTAGACTATGCTTGGTCATAAAAGCAAACACCTGCAATGTTGACACCAGAGACATCCATCTTCCTTTATCCCCACCATCAACACTCACGAGGAGGGGTATTTGCTTGACCTCTGTATTATTTTCATGTGACGAAAGTGAAGACCACTGTCAGTAAGAAGAGAGGAAGGTGCAGACAGAGAGAAAAGTAAAAAATGCGTGCTGAAATAATAATAAGAATAAAAAATTATATATATATATATATATATATATATATATATATATATATATATATATATATATATATTTATATATATATAAATGTTAGCTTTAAGCAAGTTTAAGCAAGCACACACACACACACACACACACACACACACACACACACACACACACACATTCTCATTCTAATATTCTGATTTATTATGAGTGTTGGAAACAGTTCTGCTGTGTAATATATTTAATGAATAAAAGGTTCAAAAGAACTGCATTTATTCAAAAAAAAAAAATTCTAATAATATATATTCCAATAATATATTTTCTTTACTATCACTTTTTATCAATTTAACACATCCTTGCTGAATAAAAGTATTGATTTTATAAAAAAAAGAAAGAAAGTTATTAAATTAATAAAGTTAAAAATTACTGACCCCAAATTACTGACCAGTAGTGTATATTGTTATTACAAAATATTTATATTTTAAAAACATAGCTTCTTTTTTTTTTTTTTTTTTTTACTTTTTATTCATCAAAGTATCCTAAAAAAGTATCACATGTTCTGAAAAAATATTAAGCAGCAGAACTGTTTCCAACTTTGTTAATGAATCATCATATTAGAATGATTTCTAAAGGATCATGTAATAATGATCCTTAAATTTCAGCTTTGCATCACAGAAATAAATGATAATTTAAAGTATAATAAATTTAAAAACAATTATTTTAAATTGTTATAATATATCACAATATTACATTTTTTTCTGTATATTTGATCAAATAAATGCAGGCTTGATGAGCAGAAGAAACTTCTTTCAAAAACATTAAAAATAGTAATGTTTCCAAACTTTTGGTCTGTACTGTATATATATATATATATATATATATATTCATATATAATTCAATTCAATTCAATTCACATTTATTTGTATAGTGCTTTTCACAATACAAACCATTGCAAAGCAGCTACACAGAAGTTTCGGAGTAGCTTATCTGTTGTATCCGTGTCAATGTGATGTCCATATGGCAGAAATGTACAGTAAAAATCATGCAGTTAATTAATGACGTATTCAAACAAACGCTGAAAAATATTAACAGCAATGATTATATGTTGCATACAAAATTATAGGAATCAAATTGGCAGTTTTGTACGTTGGTTCAGGGTTGTCGTAATCTGAGGTCCTCTGAGGGGTTGGTATCATCTCATCTCAGGTGTTCAGTCATCTCAGATCTTTGTAAGGGTTGGATCCAGACTGAAGTTTGTGTAATTCCTAGTTACCTCTGGATGCCCATCCTGGGGCAGAAACAGAGTAGCAAATAGATAAACATTAGTGTAGCTGTTGTTCAAACAAAGCAAAAACTGATAATGTGTTTAAACCAAGCAAAGAATGATAATGTGCATTTAATCAGATATAACTAATGTACAATGTTATGAGATACATTATGTGAATGCTTGACTAAAGAGATAATTGACTAGATTATCTTAAACTAAAGATTGACTTTAATCTAGATTAAAACAGGACTTTGCTATCCTAGGTACTAGAACACTAGTTAGGTATGCAGGAGCTACACCATATAGGGCCTTATAAGTAAGTAGTATTATTCTTTAACTGATACAGATCTTAATAGGTAGACAGTTTACAGATTGTAAAATTGGGGTAATATTATCATATTTTCTTGACTTGATAAGGACTCCGGCAGCTGCATTTTGGACTACTGTAGCTTGTTATTGTTTGTGAAGATGCAGGACAAAACCACCTAGCAGTGCATCACAATAGTCCAGCCTTGATGTCATGAATGCATGAACTAGCTTTTCTACATCAGAAACAGGTGATATGTTTTGTAGCTTGGCATTGTTTCTAAAATGGAAAAAAGCAGTTTAGTGAAACTTTTGGCTGTGGAGGAAGCAACAGAACATCCCTCTAAATATAAATTGTAATCTAATAGATTCTCTGTACTGTTTTTTGGTCCAATAAGTAATATCTCTGTTTAACAGGAGAAAGTTATCGGTCATCTAATCTTTAGCATTTTTAACATACGTTGTACTCTGTAAGCATCTATAATTTAGAAGTTTAATATGGTCTTTCTGAAATATATCGTTTAGTATCATCTGCAAAACAATGAAATCTGAACCCGTATTTTCTAATAATATTACCAAGGGGCAACATATGCATTAAAAGTAGCAGAGGGCCTAAGACAGATCCTTGCGGCACTCCATATATTCTTATGCCTTTATTTACGATTACTTTCTTAGAATAACTCTCAGTACACTTTACTTGTATGTGTAATGTATTATAAAAGTGTTTTCAAATACATTAATTATGTCTTTTAATGCACCTTATAATGCATAACATGATCTCATTAGTAATTATAAACATAGTTATAATGGCACATGCATTAAAACACATGATGACAAGTTTCAGATGTAACTAGGAATCTGCATTTATTATAAAGCATTTTACCTTTATTTAAAATTATTTATGAGATCAAATTCATTGCAATGAACAGTATGCGTACCTTTATAATGCATGATACATAAAGGCTTCAAGCAATGTGATACTGCTTACTCTAAACATTAAATGGGATTAAGTGGAAAAGATGGTAAAACTTTATTTTGATAGTCCACTTTAGACATTCTTCAAACTATAAGTAACTTTGCAACTACATGTAATTTAGAGGCTTAGAGTTAGGGTTCATAGATTAAGTTGACATGTACTTGCAAAGTTACTTATAGGCAGTAGAATGTTGGAAAATAAGCAGATATTAAGCAGACAGTCTACTCATACTCTAATGACTAATACTTGACGTGGTTGCAAATTTACTTAAGTTAGTAGAAGGTCTAAAGTGGACTATCAAAGTATAGTGCTACCAATACGATTTTATGTATGATCACAGAGAGATTTTGTTGCATAAACAATTGTTCAATCAACACCCTTTCAGCACATTTAGGGAGAATTGTTTTTCTAAAAACACAGACTATAAAACACACCCAATAAAAAAATAAATAATAGTAATAATAGTGTGTTACTCTTAAACACAGTAAATTTGCACACCACAGTAAAATGCCACTGTGGGTGTGTGAACCTGCTGCGGACTAGTCACCTGTTGACACCATAGACTAACTAACAGGGTTTGCTCAACTGTGTTTGTTTGCTTTGCATTTCAGGGGTGAAAAAAAAGGTGCAAGTAGACTGAAAGGTGGGCCTAGAATTTACTCAGAGGATCCCAGACTTATCTTCAGGAAATTGCCCTTCAAGACCAAAGCAGATACCTGAGTCACAGATCACAAAATGAGGCTGAAAGCACTTCCTCAAATCTTCTGAAACAAAGCTTTTGTTCTCACCTACAGAAGAATGAAGAGACACTGGGAGTCATTAGTCGGAGTAGCTAAAGAGTGACTAGAGTGACAGCTAAACACATACTCCCATTTCCCACAATGCTAAAAGAGGTGAATTATTTTGGCTGTGTATTATGATACCTCAATTGCAATTAAAATGAAACAACCGGGATAAACAACCAGTGACCAGAACATCTTGTAGAGGATTATGCTTAATAAATTGAGAGAAGCAGAAATTGTCAAACCATTTAATATGCAATCCTACCTGAACAGAACCAACATTGAACTGACTTGAGTTAAATAATGACACTATTGACTCTTGTTAATATTTTACTAATATATATATATTTTTTTGAGAAATAAATAAATGCAGATATTCAACAGAAACAAAGTACTCCTCTAAGTCAGTGTACCATGTAATCAGATTTAAGAAAGCTTTATCAATCCCAGAAACATCTAAGGTCCTCCTAAGTCCAGAGTAGACCTGCATTTCTACAGAAAAGTTGGGCAGAAAGCATTTTCTGGGCTCTGTTTGCATAGTGTGATCAGTAGATTGTTAGTACAAAGGCATGGTTTTGACCTCTGCAGTGATGTGACTCTGCTCAAATAAAACTATTTGCTCTTGGATCATGTTGCATTCCCCATTACTGCCAAGAAGCAACTGAAACACAGCTAATAATTTACTTTGAAGAAAATGCTCATGACACAATCAACCCTCTACTGGAATTCTACAGTTCCGTTAATTAGGGAATAACTGAAAAATAACTATTATGGAAATATAAAGTGAACTGTACAATTACAATTTATATTGACACTAAGGATTTGTCACAAATTTAAAAGAGACAGCAAGTAACACACTGATTTAAATTATTATTTTCTGGTAAAACATATTAAAATAACCTTTGCTTTATTTAAAACTTATAATAAAAATAATAAAAAAAGTGTATGTTCTTTACCACATTTCTGGTAAATAAGTCAGATAACCTAAACCTTTATTGGTTTTAGTTGTCAAAAACGTATATATTCTTTAGCTAAATCAACCCAATAAATCTAAACCTAAACCTAACAATATGTATTGATCATTATTAGTTCATGTTAATTAAGGCATTAAATAAAGTTAACAAATGAAACCTTACTGTAAAGTGTCACCCCGTTTCTAATACTCAAACCCCCTGTATTTTAAAGGCCTGTCAAAATTGATAAAGAACTCCTGCTATGATCTGGATCTAGCATACTGCACTCCGCATGAGGTGTAAGATTATCTTTTCTATTTGAACTTGTCTCTCTGATAACATTCAACTGAATTAGTCAGTCTACAGGCTTAAGCGGAGTGGAAATATTGAGATGGAGATTGAATTGGAGTAGCTGCACTAATAAGAGGACATGACCGCTTCTCCATGGCTGGCCACGCTTCGTGCTCTTCAAAGACTCGTGGAACCATGTGTGGAACTGCTAGGGGCTGTTCAGAGGACCGCATGTACTCATCTGTGAAAAAAACTATGTCTACATTGCAAGTGAGCAATGCAATGCATCAAAGCCACAACAGTGCCATAAAAATTAATTTGGGGTGGGGTGGGGTCACAATATGAAATCACACTGGAAAACATACTAGTTTAAATTTTCTCATAATATCACTTTTTTTTCACAGCTAAGTGAACAGCATGCATCTGCATGGATAGCGTAATGAATCAAACTGAAGTTAGAGAAAATATGCTGTAGATGATGGGAAACTACAATGAACTAAATAAATAAAATAATAATAAAATAATTTGCTCAGTAACACCCATTATAAAAATGGCAAAAATATAGTATTTCACCAAGTACTTGACTAGAAAGTGTTTAGAGAATATTTACAATGAATATTGTTGTAGCAATAAACCTTCATAATCTTCGGGAAGAAGGAGGCGGGAACTGGCGGACAATCAAATAAGAGTTTAATAATCAAAATAAAGACAAAACAGCGCGTCAGCCCCTCATGGACGACTGACGCGCACAAATAAAAAGCAAACACAAACTAAAATCCAGGCCTGGTCCTCTCTCGTCCGTCACTGTCGTCGCTCCGGTTTTATATCCCTCCATCTCCTCCGTGGGACTCGAGACCGGTGGGTCGAGCAGGTGTCGCTCATCTCCAATCACTCCACCGGCCTCGCTCCTGTTCCCACGTCTCTCGGCCCCGCCCCACTCGTCACAATTGTATTTCTGTTTCTGCCCTTTAACCACTTCAGTCATGTTAGCTGGCTATAAAAATCGATTTGAAACGAGCTACCCAAAAACCACTAAAAACCACATTAAAACCACTACACTAAAAACCACAGTTATGAAATGATGTAACTTTATTGCCTGTACAAAAACATTCACCAAACTTTTTCTATAAATATCTACATATTCATTTTCTAATTTTTACACAGAGATCATAGGATAGTCCATATTAAGTACAATCCTTTCACTATTACTTTTCTTTCTTTTCCTTTTTTTTTTTTTTTTTTTTTTTTCTTGGAGCACTGCATGGACACCAAGCTGTAGTTAATCGAGATATGTATGAGAGAAAGTGATGCTCAAGATTTCTGGGGAAATCAGGTAAAGGTTTATAGGAGTGGCATGCTGTCAAAAAATGATTAATATGTCCCATCCTTTGTTGTTGTCTGTTGCAGACAGGATGGTGGCAGTGTTCATTCCAAGCTCCATTGTGTACGTAGTGTTTCATGGCTGCTTGTCTGGTCCCGTTGGAAACCTTTTCGCATACTTCACTTAATTCAGACACTACCTCCCCACTAGCACAGAAAAATTCATTTGTCTGTGTGCACGTCTTGTATTTATATCACACATTAATCTCTTGCTAGCTTACCTACTTTATCTGTCGTCACTATAGCGCTGAGTTATGCACCATTGCAGTAAGCATTGTCTCAGCGTCTCTCACATAACCAGACGCACCAGTTGAAAAACATTTTCGTCTATATTCAGTTCATGCATTTTTACATACTGAGTGCCTCTGATGTAAATTTAATATTTAGGTCACCAAATTTAAGAAAAACTGTTGTATTTTTCTCTAAATTTTGCATTGACCTCAGGACAAAGCTACAGTAGTACGCTTCTAAAAATAATGATTGGCATTGATGATTCAATGAAGACCCTTAAACATTAATGAAACCATTCCATATGACAAAAGTTTTTTTTTTTTTTATAGTAGAAAAGGGTTCATCAGGTTCTAAAAATGTTCTTCACATTCTGGAAAAAAAATTAAAAAAAAGTTCTTTGGGTAAACTTTTTTTTTTTTTAAATCTTCAACCTTTACTGGCACAATATTTTCTCCTGGCCCAATTATAAAATTTGCAACAGAGGTCGATGTTCTGCTTTATTAACATTATTTAACTGACCTACATTTGCGTAACACACACACACACACAAAATAATAATAAAAATAAATAATAAACCAGACACAAAACCAAGACAGAACAGTGGCTAACCGCAAACAAAATACATACAGCCATAAGTCATCATCTTGTTTTCACCTCATAAGAACTGGTGCCAAAAATTAGTTCAGAGACAGTTTAATCCTTTGCCACACAGCATGATGGTAAATGCAGAAATATATGAGATGGCAGGAAGCACACATAACATATTTCAGTTCTTTAAATAAATCATAGATGGGCATCTTAGCAGATGATTAATTCTCTAGTCCCTGAAAATTAGGCGGAATCATGCTCATCTCCATGCATTTCCAGAGACCTGTTCACCAAACATATTGTATAGAGTCATTGTATCAGAAGCATGGACGCAAAATATTTTTTTCTACTTGGCAGGGCACATATTTTCTACTGAAGATCTCTGTGTCAGCTTCATGCGTGAAACATGACAATTTGTAGCTACAGTATTTGCATAACCACAGTTAAAAGGGATAGTTTGCCCAAAACTGCACATACTGTCATCATTTGTGCATCCTCAAGTTGTTCCAAACCTATACGAGTTTCTTGATTCTACTGAACTCAAAAGAAAATATTTGAAAGATTGTTCGTGACCAAAAAGTGGCTGGTAGCCACTGACTTCCATAGCATAACTCCACCACTCCCATGGAAGTCCATGGCTACCACAAACTGTTTGTTAATCCACATTCTTCAAAATATCTTTATCAAATGTGAGAGTTGTTTAGCTTCCTTGTGTAACTCAACAACTTGAGGGTGAGTAAATGACAAAAGAATTTGCATTTTTGGACGAACTATCACTCGAATGCAGTGCAGGGGTGCGTTTCCCGAAAGCATCGTTAGCCAACTATGGTCGCAAGTTCCGTCGTTACCAACGTAGTTCAACGATTTGGTGTTTCCCGAAACCATAGTTCAAACGAACATTCGCAAATTTTATCGCAAACTTGTGTCGTTGGAATTACAGCTCTCCACCTGTGGTTAGAAGCATAGTTCGTCGTTAGTTTGCTGTGTCGACGTCGTTGATTGCGCCGCACCTGGGCTATGTTCTATTCAGAGTTATCGACCCTATGCCCTATTCCTTTAGACGATTTCACCATCCACTTTTAATGATTTAAAAGACTTAAAGTTGTGGTTAAAGTTTGTTACCTAATTCGCCTTCTTTATTTTTATTACAAATGCAGTTTGAAACTATATAGCAACGCGGCCCTCGCAATTATTCTCCCTTCGAAGTGCCCTCTGGAAGCATTAATCTTGCCGATTGGAACACAGCCGCATCGTTTCGTTTGTGTGAAGAAACGGTGAGTTTGACGAGTGAGTTACCTTTGTAAAAACATTCCAAAAGACATATTTGTCATATAACAAAACAGTGTGTTAGAGGTTTTCACTTATATAAAATGTTAACACTCAAATCAAAGTAATTTTATAGTAAATGAATGTACCAAAATAAAGTAACAAAAATGTATAAATATGTGAGAGATTTTGTTGTTTTTACAGAATTATAAAATAGAATACTCTCTACAAATGTGTTTGTGTATGTACGTATATATATATATATATATATATATATATATATATATATATATATATACGTACATACACAAACACATTTGTAGAGAGTATTCTATTTTATAATTATAATATATATATATATATATATATATATATATAGAGAGAGAGAGAGAGAGAGAGAGAGAGAGAGAGAGACAGACAGACACACAGTATAGACACTGTTTGCAAAATTATTTTTTTGTGTGTGTTTTTAAGTGTTCATTTAATGCATATCAGCAAATAAACCAAATATTTAACAGATGTTATGTCAGATTAAATAAATGGTTTAAACTGCAATGGTGGCTGGATGCTGCACAGGTGACAGGAGGTATGGGTGAAGAAGATATCCTGTCTCCCAGCAGCCAGCTATCACCAAAGCCATGCATCCTCTTCAGCCACCTGCAAACTGCAAAATTGGCCCACACAAAAGAGTCATGTGTGCTTCCATCACCCATCCATGTATACATGTATACCTCCAAGGATCCTTCCATTGCAACAGGCCCCAGGATGGCCAAAACTTTCTCTTCCTCTGAGGGAGAGGAGGAACTGTATTGATACCCCATCAGTCTTGTTTGCTTCCCTCTTACGTGCCGTAGCCCTCCGTTTTGTCACAATTGCCCCTCCAAAAATGTCCCTCCATTATTCCTGACTTCTGTGTTTTGTTCGTATCTATAGCCAGCATAATTTTTTTGAGTGATTTCTGCACAGATTTTATTTTTGTCAGCATTTGTAATGCTGTTTTGCAGCTTTGAAAATAGCTGGACTTAATTATTTTCCCCCTCCTCCAAAAGAACTGCAATTTCATGCTTTGAAAATTGGGGTTTTCAGCTCATTTTCATTAACACATGGCAGAATGGCAAGGAGACTTAAATAGGAAAAATTTAGCACAATAAGCATCAGGTGTCCACAACAGTACACCACAGTTAAAAAAAATAATAATAATTAAATTGTGGTTAAGGAGCCTATATCAGTATTAGCTAAGAAATAGTATGTATATGAAATTGTGAAATTATTGACATTGAGATCAGAAAAGAGCACATTTTTAACTCCGTGTGTGTATATAATGTATTGCAGAACAAATGAATGATTCGTTATTACTTGACTCCTACGTAAACTTTTCAAAAGCGTAATTCGAGTCGAAGAAAAGATAAAATAAAACCAAATTACTGAAGGTGGCGGTATGTGCTCATGTCTCCCTTGTGCCATTAGATCGAAAAAGAAGAAGAACGACGGCTCAAACCAGCGTAGTTTGAACGATGGATCTGCGACACAGGTACTATGGTTTCGGGAAACAGTAGTGACTAGCTAGTTGATTTCTTTAAAGATGCATCGTACTATGGTAGTTAAACCAGCGAGTTGCATCGTTGTACGGGAAACGCACCCCAGAATAGTAAGAGACAATGTAACTTTCTTGCTGCTGTAGTTATTTGAATACAATCATCATTTAGGTATTTAGGTACTAAGATCAAAAAAAGAATCATTTGTTATATAGAGCAGTGGAGCAGACATGTTAGCCTACAAGTTGAACATGACAACAAGCAGCATTTAGGCTATGACTTACTATTTAGTTCCTGTTTGACGCTTTTTAGAAAACTGACACGATTACATACATTAACTAATCTTTGATTTCAGAAAGTGCAGAATTAATCTAAATGCAGCAGCGATGATGCAGACAGATTGACATTGACATTAAATAACTGTTACATGAAGCCAATGCATCACTTCCACTGGCTAGTAAGGACCATAAGAAGAGCACTTGTTTCTACAGAGCCAGTCCTATCTTTATTTTACACAATGGAAACCATGACAAATCACTTCGGGATAAGAGTACTGATCTGCCTCAGTAAAGGCATACCTCTCATTATTGTTTGGCTTAAAAGATTAGATTTGTTTCACCACTGTGAGTATCTGTTTAAGCTTGTTGAAAGCCTTTAGAAGAATAACAATCTTCACTTTTTTTAATTTATTTACAGTGCATATTAGTGTTTTGTAACATATTTATTTTTATTTATTATTTTTTATTTTACTTTAGATCTTCATTGCATTACTTGGATCTTACATTTGATAAGTGTATTCAATAGCATTTTTAAGTAAGATTTTATTTAGCTAAAGTTCATTGTCATTTATGTCATTATTACGAGATATACCCTGGAGATAATTTTAACAGAATGTGACGATTAATTGTTATCTGTTATAAGTACAGTTTTTGAAAGTAATAAAAAAAAGAAAAAAAAAAAGAAAAAGAGGTAAATTCCCATGATTCCCTTTACCAGAGGAATTTACTGGAGCCTGTGGAAATGTGGTTCCCTTTCAAGGGAATTTCAAACTGCGTCCTCTAGGGGGCACTATGGGGAACACCTCGTCGTGACCCGTGTCTGAAGCATACATTGAAAAAACACCAACCTGTTGGCTAGCTACAGCCTCTGACATCACTATCGGCGCGACTATAAACAGGCACCGGAAGAACACGTCATTCTCTTCTTCGTTTTCACTGACTGTTCTGTTTGAAGCGTGCATATGAAAGAACTGGTAAGAGCGATCTTTCTCTGTATATCATGGCGACTATTAGCAAGCGTTTAGACATTGTGTGCATCCGTGTCTGCGTTATTTGACACCCGATGACACACTCAATCTTTGCGTATTTTTTTTGGGTGAAGAGCACGCAGGCGATGTCTTTGAGGAGGCAATCGTTGTGCATTGTAAGCGTTTTTTTTTTAAAGGAAAAAGCTCCCCTCTTGTTCCTCTCTCTTCCGGAAAAAAAGAAAAAAAAGGCAGTCATCTGCTTCCAGCAGATCAGGACCTACCGCTGCTGAGCCACGGAGGAGAATGAGCTCGTGAGAATACAGGTGGATCTGTTTTAATGTTTTAAAGAGGGATTTTCCCTTTTGCGTTCGTAATAACGGCGGACGAGAGAGAGCCTCGGGAGGATGATGTTATATCTTTCACACTATCTGATACTGAGGTTAGTGCTCTGCTGGGTTTTTACGCAGGGAAAGCAGGAGATATTTGAGGATGGTGAAGAAGCTGAGGCTGAGCCTTCTCAATTCTCCTGTCCTGCGTATGTAGAGCTGTTAGAGGTTATGGATCGCACCACGGCAAAGTTGGACTTGCCATGAAAATGGGCTAACAAGATGACGATGTAAAGCCATTAAAAAATAAATAAAAAACCCTTGATGAGCGTTTTCTTTCTGACCATAGCCCTCCAGCTCAGGTGAGCCTTCCATTTCTGCATGATCTCCATACAGATATCAAAAAGAAATGAAAAAGGCGGTTTTCTTCTCGCTTCTCTCGGTTTCGGCATTAGAGTAAATCTGCCGACATTGAGGTTATGCGCGGAAGCGGTTATGAGGGGATGCCCCCTACAGAAAGAGCTAAAAAAAATCTTTCTGCGGGGGAGACATCCTCTCTTAAGCTCCCTCCTTGCCATCCAAGCCCCTTCAGAAATTTATCTGGCTTAGATGGCAAGACATATGCAGCAGCAGGTCAGGCTGTGGCTTTGTTACACACAATGGTGGTGCTTCAAGCATATCAGGCTGATCTGCTAAGAGACCTGGATGGAGGCAAGGGCCTTTCTCCTGATCAGGTAGCCACGCCGCACCACGGACCTCTCTCTATGCAACCAAGCAGGCCACCGCCACCATGGGCAGGACTAGGGCGGCCATGGTGGCAGCGGAGAGACGTCTGTGGATGAACCTGGCAGACATTGGGAAGAAAGAAAAGGCTTTCTTCTCGATACTCAGGTTTCACCTTCTGAACTTATCGGTATTTCCGTTGATTTCCGGGAGACGAAGGCGCACTCTGCTGCTTTCAGATGCTTCGTTCCACGAAGGTCCAGGTCCGAGCCTGAACAACATAGGCGTCCTGTCCTGTCTCGATCTAAGGATCGAAGACGGGCACAGAAGGCTAGTGCCGTGACTCGTGCTCCTCCCCCACCTGCGGGCAGGGGTAAGAGGAATTGTGGGTCACGTGGAGGTAAGCAGAACCTAAGGGATGTGATCCAGACGAGGCAGCGTTCCCGTCCAAATCAGAGTGATACCAAGGAATCTACTCATTCCCTTCAGGGATTTTTTGCTTCTGCTTTTATACTCCCCTTCCTAATTCCTAGTTCTTAGCTGTATCGTTTTAAAGGAATCTCTCCTGATTCCAAGCCTTCAGCTGTACCCTGGGCAGAGGCCCTAACAATTAAGTTGGGTATGTGGCCGTAAGGGGTACTGTCACAGACAGCCGTCTAAACGTCCCAGGGGCAACTCCCTTGGAAATGGTAGAGTTGGTACTTAGTGCTCGCCATGATTCTGGCCTGCACTCCCCTCAGCATGGCGGTGTGGGTATACTGTTCCCCATAGCACCCCCTAGAGGAGTGAAATGTCCTTGAAAGTGAACATCTCAGGTTACAAAGGTAACCATGGTTCCCTGAGTAGGGAACTGCATCCTCTAGCTCCCTGCCATGCTTCGGACACAAGCTTACTCAGATGAAGAAGTGAATGACATGTGTTCCTGGTGCCTGTTTATAGTTGCTCCGGTAGTGACGTCAGAGGTTGTAGCTGGCCAACAAGTTGGTTGTTTTTTCAATGTATGCTTCAGACACGGGTCACGACGAGGTGTTCCCCATAGTGCCCCCTAGAGGACACAGTGTCTCGTTCCCTACTCAGGGAACCAAGGTTACATTCGTAACTTGAGACACTTTTGATGCACTTGGATTCATCATTTTATCACCTGTGTTATTAAGTAAAAGTGACGTGACATGCAGCCAAGTATGATGACCAATACTCAGGATTCATGCTCTGCATTTATCCCATCCAAAGTGCACACACACACCGTGAACACACACCCATAGCAGTGTGCAGCCATTTATGCTGCGGCACCCAGGGATTCTGTGCCTTGCTCAAGTGCACATCAGTCGTGCTTTTGCCAGCCCGAGACTCAAACCCACAACCTTAGGGTTAAAAGTCATACTCTCTAACCACTAGGCCACAACTTTAAGGTGGCTTTCAGTATATGCTAAACATACAAAATAAATTATAATAGCATGGTCATGATATACCAGTTTTGTTTACATTTAGATTTACACGCAGTTAGTCTTTTGTATGTTGTTTGTTATTAAATGAAATTATCTGGTAATATGCAAGCAAGCAAACAAAAGATCTATCAATCAAAAAATAAACAAATAAATAAATAAATGAAAATAAAACATGTAAGTGTAACATAAGTTTAAAAACTGTAACACTATCACTGGGTCTTAACAGCACCAATGTAACAACAACATTTATGTATTTGGCAGATACTTTTATCCAAAGCTGACATTGCATTCAAGGAAAACCCATGGCCTGGCTGTTGCTACAACAACAATACTGACAAACAGATGACAATTCTCAACCTTTACAGCAGCATCACTATCTCAACTGTAAGCACAAAAATCTCTGTGATTGTTGTCGTGAACCTTTAATTTTGCAGACAAGTGCATTCAATGCAAGTAGTTATCAGACTACAGTTATAGAAGGTTTAAGCTGTTCAGTGTCAACGTGCCTTTACGTTTAGGGAAGTAAAAATAATTTAATGTAAGTCAATCTTGCAGAGGTTTTGCATTACATCATTAAATCAGAGCTCAACCAAAAGCTGCTGTCTTAAAATTTACCTTTTTAAAAATGGATTTTGCATCTTCTCCTCCAGTCTCTGCATATGAAACAACTGGGGTTTCTATTAGTTTATTTCAGTTTTTTTTTTTAGTTTTTTTGGAAAAGCAATAATTGAATGAAACAATTGTGACAATCATTGTAATAACCAAAGCATATAAATATATAAATTGGTAAAAAAAAAAAAATCATAGTCTTATTTGAGGTCCGTTGAAGAACTGAAAAACTGAACTGGAAAAAAACCCTGAAATTCTTTCTTATTCCAATACGAGTTAGGCTATGTTTAGGGGCTGCTCTGTAAGAGTTTTAAGTCCACGGTGTCATTTAAATATTAAAGTGTACGTATATACGGCAGGGACAGTAAATGCATTCATTAGAGAGTTAGAGGGTTTCAGGGACGTGTAACAAACACCTTTTGTGAAATCATCAGTCAGATTCTCTAGTACATTATTGCTACAGAAAACCCAGAAATTAACATAATAAAACTAGAACTATTTGTAACTGTTAATCTGGCGGTGAAAAACATCACTTTTTTACCAAAATTAAATGGACTGAAAAACATCCATCAGTGACACCGATTTTTTACATTTATCATCAATCAGATAACAATTGGGATGCCTTTTTTTCTTTCTTTTCTTTTTTTTTACACTTAGCCTACTAGAACTAGAACTAGAAAAACAACATTTTAGAAGCTTGCGTGAGTAGGCTATATGTTCCCTGTTGAACAACGATCCCACGCCATTATTCATCAAATTTAAATATTTGCATTGCATGCTTTAATCCTTTATAAGAATGTTTTGGCTAAGCTAAGCTCTTTCATTCATGCATTTATTTTATAAAGTCATTATTGTTGTGATAATGTTATTAACCGGGAGCATTCTCCGTTTTCCGTGAGCACGTTTCTATTGTTGGTTAATTGCAGTCACCAGTTAAGAGGTGCTCTTTACTGACCCACAGTGATGGGCACAGCATAACACGGGCGAGAGGCCTTTGGGTGTCAGAGAGGAGGAGGAAGAGAGAGAAGAAGAAAAATGGCGACTATATAACGAATTAATATGTCGGCCGTTGTTTAAAATGTCTGCTCCCATTAACCTTATTTCATTTAGGCACCGTTTGTTAAAAGCAGATTATAAATTCTCTAGTCCCTGAAAATTAGGCGGAATCATGCTCATCTCCATCCATCCAAGAGATCTGTTCACCACACATAGCCTACTGTATAGAGTCATCGCATCAGAAGCCATGGACGCAAAATCATTTTTTTCTTCTCGGCAGGGTACATATTTTCTACTGACTATGTATGTTTCAGCTTCATGCGTGAAACATGAAAATTTGTAGCTACAGTATTTAAATAATCACAGTTAAAGGGATAGTTCGCCCAAAAGTGCACATATTGTCATCACCGTTTGTTTAAACCAACTTCGTATAAATAATGTACGCTGCTTTATTTAGTTATTCGTTCATCTATTATTTCATTTTATAACGTGTTTAATGCATTTGTTCGAATCTATTTTAAAAAGGCTAACCCAATAATATTTTAACAAAAAGTAAACGTATAAAATAAAATGTCATGATATTAAAGCCACAATGTTTACTTTGTTGTATTTCAAATAGGCCTAGGTGTTTTCTGCTGTCCCGTGATGTAATGTAATGTGATTGTTTCTACTACTTCTTAGGCTTATGATGCTTTTGAAAAATGTAACCCAGATCCTTAAGTGCAAAAGAAAGAAAGAAAGAAAGAAAGAAAGAAAGAAAGAAAGAAAGACTATAAATATCCAGTAGCCATCAGAATATAGTTAAAAATAAAAAAATAAAAAATAATAACTAGTATAAAACGCAGTAGTTCCAGCAAAAATAATAATTGCGTCGAATACTATGCAAAGGGTTTTATACATATTACTTGAAGATCTGAATCTATATATATATATATATATATATTGCACCTTGTGGCACTGATCCGGCATCAATACAGATAGCATCACTGGAGGCGCCAAATGCGGACAAGCACCATTACGCTCAGTAGCGCACATGAGAAAACAGCAAACTGGCCTTATCACTCACTGCAGAGCATGTTGCGTGAAACACTCTCTATCTAAAAAAAAAAATACATAATAAAAATAATAAACTAATAATAATGATAGCTGTTATAGCACATACTGAAAGCCCTATACAGAATGAGCAGGGGGAAGAAAAGTTTGTTATAGAAATTCCCATAGCCTGTATCTTTGCGAGAATTTGAAGTGAAGTTAGCTTATCATAAAAGACAATAAGGTATATATATATATATATATATATATATATATATATAAATGTCGACTTCAAATGTTTTTTTTTTAATGCAATACCTTTATTTAGCATATTTACACGTGAATTTACAAAAATATACAACTACAGCTTTATTTATATTTACATTAACAATTTATTACTTTGTTCAAATAGAGGTTTATTTAATGTACACGACTATTTAATGTATCGCTGGCCACGGACTCGAACAAGACAACACCGTCGAAAGATGCGCATTCGATGAACTTACGGTTTGCGTTCTTGAAATGCGATAATTTCTAAACTGATGTATCTGTGTTGTTACGAGGACGAGGTAGAAAGGCTGAGTCCGTGTATATTGCTCAAGGCTTCGTGCTGGTGCTTGCTTAGGGTACTCGGTGGTTTTCTGTCTTCTGTGGAGGACAGGAGAACATATTTAGAGAGAAAACAAGTCGTAACTCTCCTCACATCCAATCACGCATTTTCTGAGTAATGTAAATCTAAAGGGTCGGGGCAAGACGATTCTCTAAAATGCATTTACTATATATATATATACTATATTTACTATATATATATATATATATAGTAAATGCATTTTAGAGAATCGTCTTGCCCCGAATATAAATATTCTGAAATAAATGTTTCTGAAATATATTACAAAATCATATTTGCCTAATAGAAATAGTGCCCAAAACTGACAATTTATTCTATTATATAGCTTTATTCATAAAAAATAAAAATAAAAAAATGCATAAATGCCTACAGTGAGTAAAAGGCAATAATTAATAGCAGAAATGCATTACACATAGGTCTGTTAATGAGGCCATTCATTCATTGATGCTTTTGAGATATACTATAATAGTTAGATCGCTTACGTTACCCTGCACGACCTCATTATCTTAAGAAATGTTATGTGCATGCCTAATGGTTTAGTTGAGAACACTTGTACCCTATTAGGTTTCTATATGAAGGTTGGAACCAATTTTATTTATTTATTTATTTCACCAGGAGTTGTTTCTAACTATTAAAGTGAATAATAATACAAATCTAGCCAAGGACGTTTAAGAGGTGCATACATATCTTAAAACTGGTTAATATTGTCAATAAATTTTAAAGTTAGTTAAAATGCCCATGAAAAATTTGCTCTATAAGCAATTATAGGCTACTCAAATCTCATCAGTAATGAACAACAGAAGAAGTTGAAGACTGATTTCCAAGTATGATTGTGCATACCATCTTGCACAGCATGTTTGAACCCCATAGAAGAATGTATGTCACTCGGGTGCATCGCTACGCCACCGCCAGGGTGGGAGAGGCTGGTGCCCTGGGCCTGCCAGTGATGCCCTGGGCTCACATAACTGCCTGCTGGACCACTGTACACGCCATACTGGTTGGAGGGAGAGTACGCGCATGCTTGGACATAACTAGACAAAGTCGAAGAAGACTGAAGAAACAGGAGAAAAACAAGCACAATAAAGACACACAAATCCCCCCAAAAACGTATACAAACAATGCATGATTGGGTAACACTTTGCAATGTCCGTTTTATAGGCTATTGTACATAAATATACGTGCAACAGAATCTTTAGTAAAACAGTGTATAAGCAGCTCTATTAAAGGAATTATATTTGGGTAGGCTACGCTATTAATTTATATCACACTTACTTCAAAATAACACCAAATTGCTAAATGAAATCCAAAGACATGCATATTATTTCTAAACAGATCTTGTATTTGAAACAATAAAATAGTTTATAATTGCTTTGATACCTGAGGGTATTTTATGTCTGCATCAGTAGCTGATTTGTCTATTCCATTGAGTCCATGAGCAGAGGTAAATGTCGCTCTATTCACACTACCCCAGTCCTCCATTTTTGGTGCGTATCCTTCAGCGCTAGCAAAAGCTAGAGGGGGAAAAATTATTTAAATGCATTTAACTTTTTGTTTTTGCTTTGTTTTGCAACCAACTAAATCAAAATTACTCCGAGAATAATAAGGTATTATACTTAATTATACTGAATTAATAATGTCAACGTAATTGAAAGATTTAAACTCTCTTTTAAATACATTCGACACAAATGTGCAGCACATTTAAAATTAATACGTATTAAGCGAAAATGCTAAGTATTATCAATTATTCGAGGTGACCAGTATTTAACAGTATTTTCAACAACGCGTTTTATATATAATTCATAGGATAATGATTTCTTATATATATATATATATATATATATATATATATATATATATATATATATAGCCTATATATATATATATATATATATATATATATATATATATATATATATATATATATATATATATATATATATATATATATATATATATATATATAATGCGTGATCACAATTTATTCGTCATAATTCACAATTAAGGAATAGACACACAGTAGTACGTATAATAAACGTTTTTATTATCTAAATCGATATAATTTGCTCATCTGAATATCTAATAAAATGTTTTAGTCTAAAATGCTATTTAACATGATTCAGTCAACATAAGTACATCATACATTTTCAAATCTATTTTTTTTTCATCAGCTATAAAAGCAGGTAGCTAAATCGTTATAACAATTGCAGGCCATTCTAAGGCCATATTTGTGTGAAAATATCTTAATAACTGGTTTCTAAATTTCACAAAATTAAACAATGTATCAATATTCAAAATTAATCTCTGTAATAATAACCCACACATTAAGTGATTGCACAGGCCTCGTCAGTTTGCTTTGTGTATGCATCATAAATCAAGCTTGAGGCTGAGGCCTAAGTAACTATTTGATGTGCACTTAAGATTTGTCTAAACCGATAGTCGCACACCAAGTCTCACCTGCAGGATCCATGAAAGCCCGAATACCCAGTATATTGCTGACCGTGTGCGCTGAAGGCCAACCGCGGGAAATGCTTACATGCCCACCCGTGACAGGGACACCGGGAGGATTGCTCATTTTGGTCCCGGAGGGAGACATTGCAGTGGGGTATGAATACGGGTAGTACGAGAGGCTGGACTGCGGAGGTGCTTGCTTGCCATTTTCATATTGGTTAGGCTGGGAGAAGTTTCCAATCTTGTTCCTTAATATCCTGCTGATAGAGCTGACCGAAGGAACGTTGTACTTGTCACATACTCCGTCCGCGAGAAGACGGTCCCGGATCTCCCATGCAAAAATTCCCGGGTCTCCTTGTTTGTACTCCCTTATGTTTTTTACTACATTTGGTGTCGTAACTCGTGGTTTGCTGCCACCGATTGCGCCCGGCAAAATGGACCCAGTTTCGTTGTATCTCGTAAGGATTTTACTCACACAGCCATGGGAGACCCGAAGCTGTCTGCTAATGTCACAGGGTCGGATGCCAAGCTGGGCTAACTCCACTATTCGTAATCGTATTGCATTGGGCAAAGGACGTCCATTGACAAAAACTCCCCCCAGCTGGTTCACCTCCCCGTAGCTTTGCTCTGTAAGAAACAAAAGGCATTCAACTTATGCTATAGAAAAAAGTGCTATGTGAAACAGCATGGCACATCATGTTCAGTGACTTAAGCAAATCCAATATTTTTTCCAGGAACATGGCGATGTTTGTCAGCTGAGATAATTAATATTATTGACCTAATAAGACAGTCTTTGCATGGCAGGCACCTTATTTGAATTATGTAAGTAGCCTACTCATAACCAAAGCAAACATTTGACAGTTCAGTCTGAAGCTCAACATTACAGTTATTTCTGGTCTAAATAAAGCATCTCTCTGCAACATAAATATGCAGATGTGAATGAGATCTCACCCATTTGCTCTTGCGATGCTTGTCTTTAAAACAGTTTCCCTTCAATGGCTGAACGCTCCAGCATTCAGTAAATTTTTAAAGATGTTCAAAAGACTTCGACAACCTTTTGTTTATTCCGGCTGCAAAACCTCTACATGCCAAACTTGTCTAGGATAGAATGGGATACGAATGATCATCTCCAGTTAAAGAGGGATCTGTCTGATCCCGCAGGGTGAAGTTTACTGGAGTCAATATGACGCGTCCTCCACGTCAATCTAAATGGTTACGCGGAGAGCGATGGGTTGATTTCATTGGTCCAGGATTCTTCGGGTAGGTTGCGTGTGTGCGCGTCCCATCAAGAAGTCAGAAATTAACTTTTTCAATACATTAATTCAGATTAGAAGGAGTGTGCAAGGCTTTGTTTAAACGTGACGCATTCTCAATACTATACGTTAAGCAATATACACTCTTAAAAATAAAGGTGCTTCACGAAAAATAAATAAATAAATAAAAACTTTTTTGTCCAAATGGTTCCATAAATAACCTTTAACATCTGAAGAACCTCTCTGTTAAACAAAAGGTTCTTTGTGGCGAAAGAAGGTTATTTAGATAACAGAAAGGTATAAAAGAGATGGTGCTTTAAATAACATTTGACTGAATGGTTCTTTGTGGAACCAAAAATGGTCCTTCTGTGGCATCGCTTGAAGAACCTTTTGAAGCACCTTTATTTTTTAAGAGTGTGTGCAGTTATGGAACGTGGAACTGGGCGTGCGGTCCAAGCAATAGAAATGCTGTTTATGCATCCACGTTTCGTGAAGTGCCTATATGTTATGAGAAAAAGTACTATAGGCTACATGTATTTGGCCCATATTCTACACGTTAAATATGTTATCTGTTAGCAAACAATCTGAATGAAGTGCTCCTTTGCAGAGCAAAAATAAATAAATAAATAAATAATAATAATAATAATATATAACCTATATCAAGTGAAAGCTTGACGAATTAGCCATGCGCCAGTACCAATGAGAATAACAATGAATCCCTGCAATACCAAGCTCTTTATTTGTGTATTCCATACTTCTGATGTCTAAACCATCACTAGCAATTAAACATACACAACTAGCTGTCAATTTTAGATTTTAATTAAGTAATCAAGTCTTTATGAATAAAGAGTAGAATATTCTTCCGCTTGAGATAAACAGTTTTTATTTTATATAGAAGCAATGGAAATGCTCCATTAGCGTGAGGTAGAACTGACAAGTTGTGGGAACAAAAAGACGAAGTGGAATAACTAAATAATAATAATAATAAAAACATATCATATCAAACTATTTTGTTATGCACATTAAACAGAAACGTAGCCAACGCAGTTTACCAATGCACATGCTCCACAATGCAATCGCATATTTGTCACAATTAGGCCTACTATATGAGGTATTGACTGAATTCCAAAGGCCAACACTATCACAGCATGCTCACAGGGTTTCCTGTGGAAGTAAAGAAGGTATAGTTTATTAGCTCACAAAATGTCACTTGTAAAAGTTTACAGACGACCCAATAGAACAAGAAGCAGTGTCACTATCCGTACGTGTGCAAGTTACAAGTCTCCAACTTCAACACATGGAGAACATCTTTCGAGACCATCAAACATTTGTGGAAAATGTTAAGGTAACTGTAACAAATCAGTGAGCAAAAGTGTTTAGTCTGCTTTTGTTGTGTAAGAAAACAAGACAGAGTGTGCGGGGAGAGTAGTATATACCGTAACAACAGATTAGTATTAGTGGGATCATATATAGGTGTTGCAAATATGATCACTACGTGTAAAAGGTTACCATAGCGAGGTGAGTGCTATGCGTAAAAAAAATAAACCTTTCAAAAGAGTACAACAGGCTTAAGTTGTGTTCAAAACTTATTAACAAGGGACGTATTGGGAGAAGCGAGCCAAAAGTCTCCCTCCTCTGGAAAAATTAGGCAATTACACTTTGTGGTCACATTTTGTGGATACACAATGAGGTTAGCAGGGGAAAAAAATTGGCTATCGAAATTTCCTTCAGGAGATCATTCTTGAAACAAGCAGACGACGAATTCACTGCATTGGTGTCTTGCACCGGATTCTCGGGTATGCAGGTTTTTCATACACAGCTTTACAGACTTTATTTAAATGGGAAAATATTGCGTAAACGAAATAAGTGCAAAGGACTGTAGGCTGTGACTGCTGTTGTGATGCATGTAGGTAATTCCACATTTTTTTAGTTTGACAAGTTAATACATGGGGAAATGTAAATAGTGGTTCCTTCCAAAGGCATTAGATCGGTGATCGGATCGAAAAAAAAAAAAAAAACCTGAACATATTTCGAAATAATTCATTTCGATCGCACAATTTTGATTTCTTTCATTCTTAATTTATTTCTCCGTGACTTGCAACGTATTTTAGGGGCAGATAATATAGGCTAGTGATTATACAGTTCACATTTTATCCTTACAGTTCAAATGCTGCATGCATTCCATAATGATAAATCAACATGGTGAAAACTGCATGTTTATAATACATAATTTGACATCCTTCTGTGCTATGATGTTGATGATAAATGATGTACTATTTTGAAGGATCAGTGTCTTTGATTAATTGCATCACTTTAATACCATCTCTTTTTAAATGTCTTTTATGAGCATATGTCAACTGTAACAGTATTGTTTTTGTCAAATGTATATTATTTTCATATTGTTTGGACATTTATTTAGGAATTGGCAATTGGCCACACAGATGGGTTTCTTTTCCCGTTTGAAAATTCTATCACCCCCATTTTCAACAAAAGCGTTATTAACAGCAATTCCGAATTGCTGTAGTAACGCTTATGTTGAAAATGGGGGTGATAGAATTTTCAAACGGGAAAAGGAACCCATCTGTGGGG
Source organism: Carassius carassius (assembly GCF_963082965.1). Lineage (NCBI taxonomy): Eukaryota > Metazoa > Chordata > Actinopteri > Cypriniformes > Cyprinidae > Carassius > Carassius carassius. The sequence goes on from NC_081785.1 coordinate 26,270,527, forward strand.
CAATTCAGTAGATCATGTAGTTTTAAATAAGAAAGTAATCAGGATCAGATTTTTTTTTTCTGTCTTCAGTAGTAATCACACAGGTAACCAAGTTAAACATACCTAACACCTGTATGTCCACAGTTTCGCGCATTAATAGAATAAATAGAATCGACCAGCAAGTATACTGTCAGGTCTTTCTAGTTTGTTGGTCATATTCAAAGGCTTGTTTAAAATATTGCTAGTACCTGGGCCATTATTTACATGATCAGGAAAGATTAAATAAACCCGTTGAACCGACGCCTATGAATTCAAGCTGAATATATGTTTGTTGTGTTCATTTAGTTCGTTTGTATTGTTGATTATGATTTCACAGCACACCCACTCCCCTCAAATAAGTTAAATAAACTATCTAATTATCTTCTATCATTCATGTGCCTGTCATTTTCACTATTCGAATTCACAGATAAAGACCGATGCTTTAACAGACAGATAAAGTTATTTAAACATGTATCTCCCGGGCCTTTGACTTTGTCTTTAATCTCTTCTTTAACCAAAAATAAAATCCTTTTGGCGAGAAAATCTGTCAAAAGTCGAATTATCTCTGGTTTTATTTTGGTATAGCCTACTATTAGTTCTAATTCTTCCCCTTAATAGTAAATAATATTAACAACAATAATAGTAATATAAGTGATAATAATAATACATTATTAAAAACTTGGTTCACAACTTGTAACATCTAAATTAACTGTTTTAATTCGGGGTGTGTGGGGGTATTAAAGGGTTAATATATATATATATATATTAAGGTTAAATCATTACTACTTTTTGTGAATTGAACATTTGCACAATTGCATATTTATTCACTGTAGCTACATATGCACAATAAAACATTTGAATGTCTAGCGTCAATTATTTATTTCCATTTTTGATTATCAAAGCTGTAAAATATTGCAATGATAAACATGACTTTGGGAATTAAAACGTTTAAATCACTGATGCGCACAGTCTACGGGCGGTTATTTATTTATTTATTTATTTATTAAGACCTGCTGTGGCTCAGGTTTTGATTTAATGTTTGTGAATTTTGTGATCTCATTGCTGTTTGTGGAAATTATTAGGCCTGGCCTGCGTGCTGTCAACATCTGAGAATCAACATGGGGTGAAATACACAAAGCCTATACATTTACGAAATATAGGCTAATCGATCCCCAGGGTCACTCTGAGAGCTTTTAAAATCATGTAGCATATACTCTCAAAACAGGCAGCTTTTTAAGTCGTGGTCTAATGGTTAGAGTGTTGGGCTTGTAACCCAAAGGTCATGGCTGCACTGCTCCGGTGTGTGTTCACGGTGTGTGTGTTCACTCACTGCTGTGTGTGTGCTTTTGGATGGGTTAAATGCAGAGCACAATCCGAGTATGGGACACCATAATTGGCTGTACGTCACGTCACCTTTTCACTTTCACTTTAACAAACATTCAGCACACTGTCTTTGGACATCTTCGTAGTTTAAAACAAATTTACGCTTACTTTTGATCTTATTAATTCGTTGAAATGCTTCTCTATACCACGAAATCAAGCAACGTGTTAATTTAAATCCATCTTTACATCTAATTTCACATCCATGTTGTGTCAAAACAAAAACGATCGTGCAAGTACAAAATATCTTCTAAAGTGAATTGAACATGTCCAGAAAAAAAGCAACATATTTGACATAACTTAGAACTAGCATCCATTCATGACCTCTTCGATAAACGACGAAAGGTTTCCATTAGGAGTTTATTGAAACTGTAAACTGAGAGACTGTGGAAAGCAGAGGCAGTTGGTTTTATGGTTTGAAAGCTCCACCCCAAATTCAGCAATGTGAGTGTCAGTGTAAAGCCTGGTTAATTGTCTATGACCTTTACAAAAATGCTTCTAGTGTGGAAAAAGTGCGACCAATTGCCTGAGTGGGTGAGGAGGCAATATCACTAGATGAATATATAGCAAATGTCAAAATGATTAGCTAATACGTTTTAGGAAAAAAATACCAAGTTAATTTTAGATGTACCTCTGCTAAGCTTTTGCCTAATAGTGCTTTATGGGTTGTGTTATACTTTATTTACTTTTCATTAAATTGGGAATTTGATTTTTATATGAATTGGACAAGTTTTGGCCATAAAATTTAGGACGGACTGTTTGGGCTGGGAACCTACCAGAGACCTGAAAGATATGGTGAGTTTGTTACAAAGTGTATGTACACTCTTAGAATAAAATGTCCTACATAGAACCTTAAACATGTTACATATTTGGGACCTCTAAAAATGTTCTAAATGTCCTTTTTAAGGGTTCAATCAAAATAAGTTTCTTTGTAGCCAGGAAAAATATGTATTTGAAGAACCTTTTAGGGGTTCCTGTCAAAACGATAATATCATGAAATATAATACTAATAATATTTTACAATTACACAAGCGTAATATAATACAGAGTAATTCACAGAGCAACAGTTAGAAAATTTACAATAAAATCTGTTTCTTTTTTATTCTTATTTTTATTTATTTATTTATTTATTTATTTTTTATCTTAAATTGACTAAACGGTACATTAAGTTTTATAAAAAAAAATTCAAACCCCCTTCCCCCTTACTCACTCATCCTACTATATATATATATATATATATGTATGTATCTGTATGTGTGTGTGTGTGTGTGTTGAATATATATTATATTACAATATATTGTATTATACTTTACACAATAATATATAATATACTGCATAGAGAGAGAGAGAGCGAGCGAGCGAGAGAGATGTTATTTCCGGGTCCAATACATAGCTGGTTTAGTTCACGTCAGCAAGTCATTGACAGATTTTTCACCCAGTCTTTGAAGCATATTTCCTACATTACTTCTTTTATTCTTTTTTTTTCTTTCTTTTTTTCAGTCATTTAATTTAGATGTGTATTTAAATTTTGCCTGCCCTTTTTAATTATTTAATTCATAAATTAATAAAAAACGATTTATGACGTGTACAATAAAGCACAATCAAATCCTTATATCATAATCACATTGCAATTGAATAAAGTCTGCCGATTGTCCTACAGGTGACTGCATTATCTGTCTTTACGATGCACTTAGGTCTTTACGATTACTCCAGAGCACTCGTAGATCTACGATGATTTTCAAGTGCTTTTTAAGTTACGATGCTTTTGGGAAACACCGTAATATTAAGATCAGTCGTAAGATCGGTTTTACGAACTTCTAGGCTTAAGAAACTTTCAGGAAACGCAACCCAGGTTATTATCTTTCACCTTAAATAAATGTTAATTATTTACCCCACTTTCTCCTATAAACCATTCAGTCCAAATGCTTTCCCGAATTCTGTGACCCTTGAAAGAAGGTGAACCTTGTAAGTCCGGACGTTTCCGACAAGTATCAATATTATTTTTAAATCCATAAGCATTAAATGATAATTTACATTTGCATTTACATTTATTCATTTAGCAGACAATTTTATCCAAAGCGACATTTAATTTAAAAGTCCGTAAAAGTGCTTCTTTGGGATGGCACAATCAAGCGACGTTCACTTGCAGAACGCAAGCTTCTAGAGGGCACATGAGGCTGAAGTAATACATTTAGGTAAATGGGTGCAGAGCCAGTGGCGGTTTTGTAGGCAAACATCAATGCCTTGAATTGATTTGAATGCTTATGAATTTAACATTCATAAGCATTTAAACAATAAAAACAAAGCACTCATGACAATTTCAGCACTGGGAAGGGGTAAATAGTGCTGAATGAAAGAAACTGAATGATGGCTTTAGGCTGCTCCATATTAAACAAATAAGGAGATAGCAAACATGGCTGCGTTTCTGATAACGCTGTCTCTTAGCTTGCTACGAAGACTCTAAAGGTATGTCTTATCTAAAAGTAAACGTGTTCTGGGCCTGTTTCCCGAACTATACTTTAAGGACTTTAGGAGGCTGCTTAAGATATACATCCTTACGTGCGAGGTTACCAGGTGCTGTCCAAGGCGGTGGTGCTGAATTGGTTGATATCGATGCCTCGAAAAATCGATTATTCATTATATGCACGGGCTGCTTCAATGCATTATGTGAGAAAGCGGTGTTCTTTATTAAAAAAAACTGTTGATTTTAAATAAAGACACAACTCTTTCCTTTTAGAACGCATCAAACTTGCGTGAAACTTTTACTTTCGCTTTGCAACACATGTCAGGGAATAAAACCAAGAAAGAAAAATATATGCCCAGAGCACCTCCCATTGACACACCAAATAAAATAAAAGGGGAGATAAAAAACCGACAGGAGACGCTGCGTAGTAATTTAAAAGCGTTTAACAGAAGAGAGAGAGTGTAAATCACTCTTTTATGTTACTGGATGAGCTACTCAATAAAAGCCCAACAATGGAAACACATAATATACAGGAGGAGAAAATGAGAGAGAGAGAGAGAGGAGAGCCGCCAGCAGCTGAATTTCAGGGCTGAGGGGATAGCTCCATTGAGTTTGTATCTCTCTCTCTCTCTCTCTCTCTCTCTCTCTCTCTCTCTCTCTCTCTCTCTCTCTCTCTATATATATATATATATATATATATATATATATATACACTCACCGGCCACTTTATTAGGTACACCTGTTAATTGCTTGGTAGAACAAATTGCTAATCAGCGATTCACATGGCAGCAACTCAATGCATTTAGGCATCTAGATGTGGCTAGATATGGTGACTACTTAAGTGTTTAAGGACTTAGCCCCTTAACTGTCACTCACATTTTTGAACTTTGACTTTGTAGTGCACAATCCAAACTTTATTTTTTATAATTCATGAATGAAAATATTTTGTAACATGATATTGATGTACCATTTTCATGGTAATACAATGTCTGATTTTAAAATGGGTTTTAAAGGATGAATTTTGAGATTTTAAGTTTTCAGTCGATATATAATTTCTGATGATTTCTAAAATGTGATGATTTCTAAAATGTTTCTAAAAAGGCAACAAAGAAGTCTTTTTTTTAAAACAAAGGTTAAAACTCCAGTTATAGTTTAGATTTTTGAGGATGCACTTTTGTCATAAATTAATCGATAATTTTTAACAAAAAGCATTGGTAAAATATATATTTGGGAGTCTTAGACCTTTACAACGATATATAGTTGGTCAAGATTAGATTAGATTTAATTGTAATATAGTGAAGTAAATGTAGGCGTCCCACAGGGGGGACGGGTGACAGTTAACAGGTGACTTTGAATGTGGAATGGTTGTTGGTGCCAGACAGGCTTGTCTGAGGTTACAATTTGCACAGGCTCACCAAAATTGGACAATAGAAGATTGGAAAACGTTGCCAAGTCTGATGAGTCTCGATTTGTGCTGCGACATTCAGATGGTAGGGTCAGAATTTAGCGTAAAGAACATGTAAGCATTGATCCATCCTGCCTTGTCTCAAAGGTTTAGGCTGGTGTTGGTGGTGTAATGGTGTGGGGGGTATTTTCTTGGCACACTTTGTGCCCCTTAGTACCAATTGAGAATTGTTTAAACACCACAGCCAACCTGAGTATTGTTGCTGACCATGTCCATCCCTTTATGACTACAGTGTAACCATTTTCTGATGGCTACTTCCAGAAGGATAATGCACCAAGCTCAAATAATCTCAGACTGGTTTCTTGAACATGACAGTGAGATCACTTTACTCAAATGGCCTCCACAGTCATCAGATCTCAATCCAACAGAGCACCTTTGTTTGGGTTGTGGTGGAACGGGAGAGTCGCATGATGGATGATGATGCTATCATGTCAATATGTACCAAAATCTCTGAGGAATGTTTCCAACACCTTGTTGAATCTATGTCATGAAGAGTTAAGGCAGTTCTGAAGGCAAAATGGGGTGTACCTAATAAAGTGGCCAGTAAGTTTATATATTTTTTATTATTATTTGTTATTATTATTAAGAATTGCAGCTTAATTGAACACTGGGTGTGTTACCTCAGAATTACTTTCGTATAGACTTAGATGTAAAGAACTGTGAAATGTCAACAGTGATGAGGTTAAGACTGGTCCAGAGTCCATTGCTATGTTTCCTGAAACATTCTGAACGCCATGTTGTTTGTAAGTTATACCTTAAGTTGTACCTTTACATTAATATGTGTGAAAGAGTAAATGTGCACTCTTACCTGAATTAAGCAGTGTCTTGTGTAGGTTTTTTTTTTTTTCTCCCTTGTATTTTATCTAGTGACCACTGGAAAGTGCTCTGGGCATATATATATATATATATATATATATATATATATATATATATATATATATATATATATCCCTGACTTGATGTATGTTGCAAAGAATGACAACGAAAGTAAAAGTTTTAGCAAGTTAATGCAGTTTGACGCTCTTTGATGTGGCGCGACAGATCGCTGCATGTATAAACACCTTAGTTCAAACGGCAGCGCAGAGCTAGCGTGAGCGCGATCATCTTTTCTTCTTTAATAGGCCTACTAGTTTTAGCGCGAAATAAACAAGACTGAACATCTCATGTCTCATGTAGAAGGTTAACACGTCAATAAAACTGCTTATAAACAAATCGTCACGTTGCATTTCATTTAACTCAGGTACAGTAAGTCATTGTCCACTTTGCTGAAGAAGTGAAGTGCAGAGAAGAGCATTTTGCTAAATTAGAATACTCATTACATTTTACTTGACCCGTAAGAGATGTCTTAATTATTCATGTTATTATTTATTATTCATATAGTTAGCAATTTTAAATAATAATTTAGAAGTTAATTTAAAAACTGCATTATGTGCAATTTACATGTTTGCTCACTATATATATATATATATATATATATATATATATATATATATATATATATATATATATATATAGTACAGACCAAAAGTTTGGACACGCCTTCTCATTCAAGGAGTTTTCTTTATTTTCATGACTATGAAAATTGTAGATTCACACTGAAGGCATCAAAACTATGAATTAACACATGTGGAATTATATATGGAATTATATACATAACAAAAAAGTGTGAAACAACTGAAAATATGTCATATTCTAGGTTCTTCAAAGTAGCCACCTTTTGCTTTGATTACTGCTTTGCACACTCTTGGCATTCTCTTGATGAGCTTCAAGAGGTAGTCACCTGAAATGGTCTTCCAACAGTCTTGAAGGAGTTCCCCGAGAGATGCTTAGCACTTGTTGGCCCTTTTGCCTTCTGTCTGCGGTCCAGCTCACCCCTGAACCATCCCGATTGGGTTCTGGTCCAGTGACTGTGGAGGCCAGCTCATCTGGCGCAGCACCCCATTACTCTCCTTCTTGGTCAAATAGCCCTTGATGCCTTCAGTGTGACTCTACAATTTTCATAGTCATGAAAATAAAGAAAACTCTGTGAATGTGTATGTGTATATATAAATCATCAATATAAATCAGCAAACCATGGTTTATTATTGAAAAAGCAATTTAATGTTTAGTTTTTTTTCCCCTGCAGTACCAAAACCAAACCCAAGGTAGGCTATGTACGAACAGTCATGTTTGTGTACACATATTAACGATAAAATGACATAAGAATGACGTAGCTTTAAGAAAGTTTCGGGAAACGCAACCCAGATACTTTTGACATTTCTGTTTTGATGTTACTCCTGCATTGAGGAGTCTTGACATCCTTAGATGTAGAAAAAAAAACTGCTTTGACAAAAGGGCACTTTGGGCATCAAGTGGAAAAGGTGCAGGTGTTTAAGCACTTACCAATGTAGTCGTAGTTCTCTCTAGCGCTGAGCACAAACGAACATGTTTGAGCAGTCTCAACTGAGAATATCTTGCTCTGACGTATCTTAAAAAAATGTCAGTTCCATTGTTCTGTCTCAACATGCACACATGTAAAGTTTTCTTCTAAGGAATTTTTATAAAAGTTGCTTAAATCTTAATTTAACTAAGGCCTAGTCCTGGCTTAACCTAAACCCCGTCTGTGAAACTGGGCCCATTTGTAATGAGTATGTTGCTCGTCAGCATAAGAGCAGGATATGGGATCTTTCCACAGGACAACTGAAGAACATGCAATCATGCAATCAAGTGTGCAGGTTAAATAGCAGTCTTTTATTGTGAACCTGTAAATACACCAATCTTATTTCATTCATTTTAACAAGACGTGAGTGTCGCAGAGCTGAGCGCCGGTGGAAGAGGGACAAACTGCAGGTGTTTTTTGAAATGCTTAGGGACTGTTGGCGACGCTATCAAATTACTGTGAAAGCTGCTAAAAGAAAATATTTGTCGGAAATCATCGTGTCAAACTGCCACAAGCCTCGCATCTTGTTCAAGACGATTGGCTCTGTCCTGAACGACCCACAATCTGTCAGTATGGAGTCCTCCCCTGTTGTTTGTGAAAATTTTCTTCATTTTTTTATCAACAAGGTTTGTTCTACTAGGGCTTTAATTTCCCCCTCTGCGTATGACCCGTCAATCTCTGTCACCTGCTCTGCTATTTTTAACCAGTTTGAGCCTGTGACGCTGTCATTCGTACAGGAGATTGTTGGTCATATGAAGCCCTCAGGTTCTCCAAATGATGCTGTCCCTGCGCGATTTTTTAAGGAGATCTTCCCTACTGTAGGTCCTTATGTTACCTCAGTCATTAACAGTAGTCTGTTCTCAGGTGTGGTCCCTTTGAATTTTAAACATGCAGTGGTGCAGCCACGGATTAAAAAACCAGGGCTAGATCCTGCTGTTTTTTCCAATTACAGGCCCATCTCTAAACTCCCTTTTTTTTCAAAAATCATCGAGAAAGTAGTTTACGGTCAATTAATGGCCTTTTTGGAACACCAAAATATTCTCGAGATTTTCAAATCTGGTTTTAAATCTCTGCATAGCACTGAAACAGCACTTTTAAGAGTTTTTAATGATATCTTGTTAGCTAAAGACTCTGGTGATTCTGTGATTCACGTGCTTTTAGATTTAACTGCTGCCTTCGACACAGTAGACCATGAGATCCTAATTTCTCGCCTGGAACAGTGGGTGGGTATTAGAGGTGTGGCATTGGATTGGTTCAGGTCGTACCTGGCTGATAGAACGTTTTGTGTTAGCCTCGGCGACTCTGTGTCATCCTCTGCTCCCCTCTCATGTGGGGTCCCACAGGGCTCAGTGCTTGGCCCTCTCCTCTTCTCTCTTTACCTACTCCCGCTTGGCTCTATAATTAGGAAGCATGGGATTCTATTCCACTGTTATGCGGACGACAGCCAAATTTATGTACCTCTTAAGAAAAATGACACCAGCTCTGTTACTGCATTACTGAAATGTCTGGATGACATCAAGGCCTGGATGTCTTTTAACTTTTTAAATTTTAATCATGATAAAACAGAGGTGATGGTTTTTAATGGATCCACTGGAACCCCCCTGCCAGATCTTGGTCCCCTAACACAGTACATGAAACCAACAATTACAAACCTTGGGGTGAAGATGGACCCCGATTTTAAACTTGAGAGCCAGATCAGGTCTGTCGTGAAATCAAGTTTCTTTCACCTGAGGCAGCTGGCCAAAATAAGACCAATTCTTTCCAGACAGCATTTTGAAACAGTAGTCCATGCTTTCATAACCACTCGGCTGGATTACTGTAATGCACTGTATGTGGGGGTCAGTGCGTCGACCATCTCTCGGCTACAGATGGTACAGAACGCTGCAGCTCGCCTTTTAACTGGCACAAGAAAACATGAGCACATGACCCCCATTTTAGCCTCACTCCACTGGTTGCCCATTCATTTTATAATTAATTTTAAAATTCTTCTTTTTGTATTTAAATCCTGCAATGGTCTTGCCCCGCTATACCTCTCTGAGCTTGTACAATTTTATACTCCTTCCCGGTCTCTCAGGTCAGCAGATCAGCTGCTCCTGAGAGAGCCTAAAACAAAGCGGAAGCTCAGAGGGGATCGTGCTTTCGCAGTTGCAGCTCCAAAACTTTGGAATAGTTTGCCTCAGCACATCAGACAGGCCTCCTCTCTGTCTGTTTTTAAATCCCACCTAAAGACCCACCTCTTTTCCTTGGCTTTTAACACCTAGTAGGAAGTTGACTTCATTCATTTATTTTATCTTAAGGATTTTATATTTATTTGTTGTTTAATTTTAAATTTTGTTACTTTATCTATTGAGTCCATTGTATTATTATGCTTCTGGTTGTTATTTATTATTATTGTATTTGTATCTCTGTGTGCAGCACTTTGGAAACCATGTGTTTATTTAAATTGTGCTATATAAATAAAATTGGATTGGATTGGATTGGAAGTTCTATCTCCCACACAGAAAAGTCAGACCCCATTTAAATTTTAGTAAGCCAGATCGCTGGGCTGAACGTTACATATGGTGGCCCATATACGGATCACGTTAAGATTTTAAACTTGTTTAAGCTTGTTGAGAGAGTGTTTTAAGATGACGACTAAACAAAATAATGCAAAATAATAATTAATACATCTACTGGTCTTAACGATGAATGGGTTTTTACATCAATGTGAATGTGTACAGCTTAGCGCTGAGCTGGCTGTTCTTAAAAAAACTTGTTTTAAAATTGGAGAAGAATTTTAGAGACTCTGTTGAAAGTAATATTAATCATGTAGTGTATTATAGAGAGGCTGTGGATTTTAAGTCAACCCTGGCTTTCCTCCGGCCAACGTTCCCACTGCCTCAGCCACTTCACAAACTGTCAACAGATCAGCCAATGGAGAAACCTATACCACCACTGCAGCTTGGCCAGATTTTCCCGCCATATTCTCCCACATTCCCTTGTCCAGGGAATTACTCACCAGCGCGCAGGGTGATGATGACACTCTGCAAGGACTTACCATCTCTCTTTCTACACCACTGACCAACGGGATCTACGTGCAGGACCAACATGGATTGCTGTGTCGGTGGATCCAGAAGGACAATGACAGCTATAAGATACAGCTCATCATCCCAAAGTCCCTGGTACAGAAAACTATACAGCACTTCTATCCTGGACCCAGGATCACGACCATGGACGGCTAAAGACCCTCCTCCAAATTATGGACATTACCTGGTGGCCCAGGATCCGCGGAGACATCTGGAGGTTTTTCGCAGCCCACAGGTCAACCATATCACCGCTCATCCATCAAAAAGACCCAGAAGTCAGTTTGGAGGAAATGCCAGGGGGTAAGCCGACCAGCGTGGCTGGGTGCAACATCATCCTGGTAGGATCGGTGCCACCTACCTTAGGACACCCAGGCTGGTATGGGACTCAACCTCTCTCTAGTGTTCGCCTAAATGCCTCTGGCAGACTAGTGACTGTGTGGCAGGGCCTAGTTTTACCTTATTTATTACAAAGACTCATTCACCGACCATGCTAGCTCTTGACTTTTGACGGCCTGCGGGTGTCGCTGTTGTTTTTCACAAGTTTATCAAACAACTGCAGTAAGAATATTTCATCAAACACGGTGAGTAATGGCTTCTCCTGCTATTGTTATTTGCACCTCTTGCCACATGTACAGTTTATCTATCTCTGTCGCTGATGAGGGATTCACATGTGATAAATGCAGGGAAATAGTTAGGCTGACAGAGAAGATTTCAGAATTAGAGACACGCATCCAAACTTTAATTGAGGACAGTAAGAATGTTAGGGCTCTAGATACGGCTTTGGATGCGTCTAGCTCAGGGATTCCTGTACATTGTTCGGTTCCGGAAACAGAGCCCCTGCAGCAGGGCAACTGGATGATGGTGAGGCAGCGTAGTCGTGGGTCAAAACACTGTTCTTCTGTTCCGATCAAAACATTAAACAGGTTCTCCCCACTCAGTGATGCACCCACTGAGAAACCTGATGAAAGTGATCTAGTTATTGGTGATTCTATTGTACGGAACGTGAATATAGAGACACCAGCCACCATAGTCAAATGTTTACCGGGAGCCAGAGCGCCTGACATCTTGGCAAATTTAAAAGTGCTGGCTAATGCTAAACATAAATACAGTAAGCCGGCGCTAATGATGTTCGACTTCGCCAGTCGGAGATCACTAAAATTAACATTAAAGAGGTGTGTGAACTTGCAAGCACGATGTCAGACACTGTAATATGCTCTGGACCCCTCCCTGCTTACCGTGGTGATGAGATGCATAGCAGATTGTCATCACTCAATGGCTGGATGTCTAAGTGGTGCCCACAGAATAACATAGGTTTCATAGACAATTGGACGAGCTTTTGGTGCAGACCTGAACTGTTGAAAAGAGATGGTCTTCATCCCTCCTGGGGAGGCGCCACTCTTCTCTCTAGAAATATGGCAAAGAGTCTTAGAGTTTATACTTGACTAACTGGGGCCCAGGTCAGGAAGCAGACAGACTGGCTAAACCAAGCGTCTGCTAGCTGCCTCCCGTCACAGAGGTCAGCTAATTCTCAGCACATAGAGACTTTTTCACCTAGATATCACACTATAGAGACTGTGTCTGCTCCCCGAACTAGAAAATACAAAAAACATCCAAATCAAGTTAAGATTAACAATTTAATTGAGGTTCAACAAATAAAAAACAGAAGCAATATGGATAAACAAGTAAATAGCTTGGCTTATTGAATATCAGATCCCTTTCTACGAAAACACTTTTTGTAAATAATATGATCACTGATCATAATATAGATGTATTCTGTTTGACAGAAACCTGGCTAAAACCTGATGATTACATTATTTTAAATGAGTCCACCCCCCAAGATTACTGTTATAAACATGAGTGAGCCGCGTCTAAAAGGCAAAGGTGGAGGTGTTGCTTCAATTTATAACAACGTTTTCAGGATTTCTCAGAGGGCAGGCTTCAAGTATAACTTGTTTGAAGTAATGGTGCTTCATATAACATTATCCAGAGAAACAAATGTTAATGATAAATCCCCTGTTATGTTTGTACTGGCTACTGTATACAGGCCACCAGGGCACCATACAGACTTTATTAAAGAGTTTGGTGATTTTACATGGTAAGTTAGTTCTGGCTGCAGATTAAGTTTTAATAGTTGGTGATTTTAATATCCATGTTGATAATGAAAAAGATGCATTGGGATCAGCATTTATAGACATTTTGAACTCTATTGGTGTTAGACAACACGTTTCAGGACCTACTCATTGTCGAAATCATACTCTAGATTTAATACTGTCACATGGAATTGATGTTGATAGTGTTGAAATTATTCAGCCAAGTGATGATATCTCAGATCATTATTTAGTTCTGTGCAAACTTCATATAGCCAAAATTGTAAATTCTACTTCTTGTTACAAGTATGGAAGAACCATCACTTCTACCACAAAAGACTGCTTTTTAAGTTATATTCCTGATGTATCCAAATTCCTTAGCATATCCAAAACCTCAGAACAACTTGATGATGTAACAGAAACTATGGACTCTCTCTTTTTTAGCACTTTAAATAAAGTTGCTCCTTTACGCTTAAGGAAGGTTAAGGAAAACAGTTTGACACCATGGTATAATGAGCATACTCGCACCCTAAAGAGAGCTGCCCGAAAAATGGAGCGCAGCTGGAGGAAAACCAAACTAGAGGTATTTCGTTTTGCTTGGCGGGAAAGTAACCTATCCTACAAAAAAAACTGCTAGATCTGATTACTTTTCTTCTCTTTTAGAAGAAAACAAACATAATCCCAGGTATTTATTCAAAACAGTGACTAAATTAATGAAAAATAAAGCATCAACAAGTGTTGACATTTCGCAACATCACAGCAGTAATGACTTTATGAACTACTTTACTTCTCAAATCGATACTATTAGAGAAAAAAATTTAACCATTTAGCCGTCAGCTACAGTATCGCATCAGACAGTGCACTATAGATCCCCTGATGAACAGTTCCACTCATTCTCTACTATAGGAGAGGAAGAATTGTATAAACTTGTTAAATTATCTAAACCAACAACATGTATGTTAGACCCTATTCCATCTAAGCTCCTAAAAGAGGTGCTTCCAGAAGTCATAGATCCTCTTCTGACTATTATTAATTCCTCATTCTCATTAGGATATGTCCACAAAACTTTCAAACTGGCTGTTATTAAGCCTCTCATCAAAAAACCACAACTTGACCCCAAAGAAATAGTTAATTATAGACCAATATCAAATCTCCCTTTTCTGTCCAATATACTAAAAAAAGGTAGTATCCTCACCATTATATTCCTTCTTAGAGAAAATGGTATCTGTGAGGATTTCCAGTCAGGATTTAGACCATATCATAGTACTGAGACTTCTCTCCTTAGAGTTTCAAATAACCTGCTCTTATCATCTGATCGTGGTTGTAACTCTCTGTTAGTGCTTTTGGATCTTAGTCCTGCGGTCGACACTATTGACCACAACATTCTTTTGCATAGACTAGACTTTGTTAGCATTAATGGAAGTGCATTAGCATGGTTTAAATCGTACTTATATGACCACCATCAATTCGTAGCAGTGAATGAAGAGGTGTCATATTGATCACAAGTGCAGTATGGAGTACCTCAAGGCTCAGTACTAGGGCCGCTACTTTTCACGCTTTACATGTTACCCTTGGGAGATATCATCAGGAAACATGGTGTTAGCTTTCACTGTTATGTTGATGATACTCAGCTCTATATTTCTCCGCGGCCCGGTGAAACACACAAATTTGAAAAACTAATGGAATGCATAGTCGATATAAAAAACTGGATGATGAGTAATTTCTTACCGCTAAATTCTGAAAAAAACAGAGGTGTTAATTATAGGACCTAAAAACTCTGCATGCAATAACCTAGAGCACTGTCTAAGACTTGATGGCTGCTCTGTCAATTCTTCATCATCAGTTAGGAACCTAGGTGTGCTATTTGATAGCAATCTTTCCTTATAAAGCCACATTTCTAGCATTTGTAAAACTGCATTTTTCCATCTCAAAAATATATCCAAATTATGGCCTATGCTCTCAATGTCAAATGCAGAAATGTTAATCCATGCATTTATGACCTCAAGGTTAGATTGTTGTAATGCTTTATTGGGTGGTTGTTCTGCACGCTTAGTAAACAAACTACAGTTAGTCCAAAATGCAGCAGCAAGAGTTCTTACTAGAACCAAGAAGTATGACCATATTAGCCCAGTTCTGTCAACACTGCACTGGCTTCCTATCAAATATCGTATAGATTTTAAAAATATCACTTATTACTTATAAAGTCCTGAATGGTTTAGCACCTCAGTATTTGAATGAGCTTTTGTTACATTATAATCCTCCACGTCCGCTGCGTTCTCAAAACTCAGGCAATTTGATAATACCTAGAATATAAAAATCAACTGTTGGCAGCAGATCCTTTTCCTGTTTGGTGCCTAAACTCTGGAATAACTTACCTAACATTGTTTTGGAGGCAGACACACTCTTGCAGTTTAAATCTAGATTAAAGACCCATCTCTTTAACCTGGCTTACACATAACACACTAATATTCTTCTAATATCCGTTAAAGGATTTTTAGGCTGCATTAATTAGGTAAACTGGAACCGAGAGCATTTCCAATAACACCCGATGTACTTGCTACATCATTAGAAGAATGGCATCTACGCTAATATTATTAATAATATTCTGATGATCACTTCTTTAAGAAATCCTATTTTTCTGGAAGTCCACTGGCTCCACTGGTTTTCCTGTCCTTCTTATCTTTCAGGTGATCGGAACATCTTTCTCCAGGAGGGTACACATTTTAAATCTCGATGCTTATACCTGTAATGAGATCAAAAAGAAGATGTTGACCCCCTTTCCCCCACAACAATCTTTTCACATTCAAAACATCAAAGGTACAGAAAATTAGTCACCAAATGCAATTAAATAATTTCTCAGAAATTAAATGTAAATATTAATGCAATTAACACATTTATCAGAAATTATAAAGAATCACCCCCCTTTTGATAGTAAACAAAATGTTCTAAAATATTTTACTATCATAAAACAATTCGTCCAATTCACATCAGCATCTGCTTGTGACTGAGCTACAGTCATGCTGTTCATGCAGTGCTGTGTCTGGCAAGGTGTGAATGGCTTCTTCTTTATTTCCTTTCAACAGTGCCAACTGTGTTTCTAAACTGCCTATTTTCTTAAGCAAACCACGATAGCTCATTCTTCTTTTGTGTAAAAAAACGTCTCGCCTTGTGCCCCATCCTTCCAAAAGCAAAACAAACAACTTCCCAATCTTTTCTATCTTTCTTCAAACAATGCCTTGCAATGTGTCCATCCTTTCCACATGCATGACAGACAAAGCTTCTAATTTTCTAATTGTCTTGACAATGTCTAGCAATGTGACCAGCTTTTCCACATGCATAACAGAGAGTCACACCTTCTGAATTTACTTTTTCTAATTTCTTTGGACTCTGATAGAAACCATTAGTTAATCTAGAACATTCTCTCCTGCCAAAGGCAGAAACTGGATGTCTAGATTCTGAAGCTTTCATTTGACTTCTTGCATTGAAATGCTGTGTCATTTTGGAAATGATTTGCTTGTATGGTGTATTTACATCTACATGCAGAGCAATGGCTTCTCGCATTTGTGAACTACTCTGTGCAATTAATACAGACTTAAACATGAGGTTTTGTTTAGTTGCATTTGGCAAACCATTGTAACAGCTGAACCTTTCCCACAACCTGGATGCAAATGCTAGAGGATGCTCTGCAATTTGCATTGTCACCTCAGTTATCTTTCTCAAGTTAACCCAATTAGTCCCAGCAAATTTAAGTAGAGAATCTCTCCTTGCACCCTTGTCTGCTCTTTTGTCACGAACTTCCGATGAGAGAACACTAGTTAATGAGTGAGGAATGCAGATCATAAGAAGTCTACAAGCATCTTCGTCTGACACACTTTAAACATTCACTATCTTCTCCAGTTTTGAAAAAAAAAACCTCTACAGGATCCATGTTATCAGGGTCAAAAGTACCCACTGCTGTTACAAGATTTTGAAAGTCCATAAATGACAGTTGTCTAACAGATTGGCCATTGTCATTTCTTTGACCAAGAACTCTCTCATTTCCAGTCTGTCTTGTTCGCACTGGTGCTACTGGGAACCTCACAGAACCATCTGAAGAATTATGTTGTTTACTAAAGGCTTCCTTGCAGTTATTCTCGTCATATTCAAAATTGGATTGGGCATGTACTTACTGTCTAGCTTTCCCTTCATGCAAACATCTAAATGTTTCCTTCTCTGTTTCGGACTTTGAAATTTATTTTCTCAATTTCACTATCTGTTCCTTTTAAAATGATCTCTTCAGCCTCACAATTTCTCAACGATATGACATAGCCGCTTACCTGAGAATTTACCAACTTGTTTTCTGTTTTCATTTCTTCTAATCTTTTTTTAGTTACCTTGTATGAGGCAAAAAGAGCTTGAAGTGCCTTAGCAACTTTTCCCTCTTTGTTTTTAGGCATTTTGGGACAATTTTTTAATTGAGATATAACCCACTAGTTGGGGTCATCTGCCTTCTCTATCCCATTAAATATTCCACACTGCTTCAGCTTAATTCAGTTACTTTAGAATTTCATCAGAATTATCACAACTTCACAATCAGTTTCAATTACGTTAGAAACTTACAACTCTGTTTCAGTTACTTTAGAAACAATAGGTCTAATACAACTACCAGTGCCACCACACTACGTCGGGTTGATTCAGTTACTTTAGAATCCTAACAGAATTACAACAGACAAACACTGAGTTTCAATTACTTTAGAAACTTTAAACTTAAGCACATTGCTTCATTTATCTTTAGAAACAACAATTCCAAAACAACTCTGCTACCACACTGTGTCAGGCTGATTCAGTTCCGCTAGAATCTTTAACAGAATTTGTACAGAATAGGCTTAAGAACTCCTCCTGCCAATACTGAATAAACTAGATTCTCTTCTATCCTTAAAATTTCTTTTCTAGATTTTTTTTATGAGGGGGTTCCCTGACAACAGCAGCAAAAAGAAAGAAACCACTCGTCTTACCTTTTTCTGCTTTTTGGAAATCCTCGGTGGGTGGTTCACCAATGTAAGAAAAAATGATGAGGACTTTGAAAATCTTGATGAAGATGTTTATTGCAGCATAGCAGTGACAAAGTACATGTAGTACCTTGGGTTCAATGGAGTCAGAATGAACCCAGAACATCCTAAGTTCAAACCTTTTTTATACATTTTCAGTTTACTACCCTTCATGTAAATGAAGTTGCTCCTTTTGTTACAACTGTAGTCTCTATGTTAATTCAGCTCTGAAACTCTTTTGTCTGATGTGGTTCTCAGTGTCCCACAACATTCCGATTCTATGACTTTCTTCTTCTTTATAATAATTAAGCCATTTTGGGAAATGAGCATGATCAAACATATTATGGAGTGGAAGCTGGGTCGAGACAGACTATAATTTCTTACAACATGCAGAGTTTTTAGGTCCTATAATTAACATATCTGTTTTTTTTTTCAGAATTTAGCAGTAAGAAATTACTCGTCATCCAGTTTTTTAAATGTAAAATTAAATTAAATTTATGCATTTAACAGATGCTTTTATCCAAAGCGACTTACAGTGCATTCAGGCTATCAATTTATACCTATCATGTGTTCCCGGGGAATCGAACCCCCAACCTTGCGCTTGATAACGCAATGATCTACCAATTGAGCTACAGGAACACTATTTTTTACATCAACTATACATTCCGGAAGCTTTTCAAATTGGTGTGTTTAGTCGGGCCGTGAAGAAATATAGAGCTGAGTATCATCAGCATAACAGTGAAAGCTAACGCCGTGTTTCCTGATGATATCTCCCAAGGGTAACATGTAAAGTGTGAAGAGTAATGTCCCTAGTACTGAGCTTTGAGGTACTCCATACTGCACTTGTGATTGCTATGAATTGATGACGGCAATGTAAGCATTATTTAAACCATGCTAATGCACTTCCATTAATACCAACAAAGTTTTCTAGTCTACGCAAAAGAATGCTGTGGTTAATAGTGTCGAACGCAGTGCTAAGATCCAATAGCACTAATAGAGAGATACAACCACGATCAGATGATAAGAGCAGGTCATTTGTAACTCTAATTAGAGCAGTCTCAGTACTATGATATGGTCTTAATCCTGACTGGATTACTGAGGATACTACATTTTCTAGTATCTTGGACAGAAAAGGGAGATTTGAGATTGGTCTGTAATTAACTAGTTCTTTGGGGTCAAGTTGTGGGAAATTCACCCATTGGCCTCTGATCATCATGGCTTCCTAACAATCCCCATATCTACTGATTGGCTTCATAGCTCTGTCTCCTCTCCACCAATAAGCTGTTGTGTGGTGGGCATTCTGGCACACTATGTCTGCTGTCTCATTATCCAGGTGGATGCTGCACACTGGTCTTGGTTGAGGAGATTACCCCTTTTCGAGTAAAGCGCTTTGAGTGCTTAGAAAGCGCTATATAAATGTAAGGAATTATTATTAGGGGCCAAGCACCGAAGGTGCGTAGGCACCTATTGTATGTGTTCCCGTTCTTATTAGGGGCCAAGCACCGAAGGTGCGTGGGCACCTATTGTATCCGTTAGGATTCTTTTGATTATTCTTCCTCTTCTGCCGCAAGTCTATGGCAGCCCATAGATCCGATTGCAACGGTTTGGCATATTGAGACCAAACTTGGTGTGTGTTATAAAAACCATGACATGAGACTATCTGCAGTGTTTCGACGCAGCGCCACCTAGTGGTCAGGAGATATGAAATATGCATATTTTGGCTTTTTTTTTTTTTTTTTTTTGGCTGAATGGTTTGGCCAAAAATCACACAACTGGTCTCTTTCAATTCAGTGAGTCATGTAGAGTCGAAGATATCCAATTTTCCCGTTTCAGCCATTTTAGGCGTTGGCCATTTTGAATTATGTTTTAAAATGTTGTATTTCTTGAACGCAGCATCGTATCGTTACAAAAATAATTACAAAAATATTCGGCTCCATGCCCTGAAGGTACTCAAAAAGTTTGGTGGCAGCGCCACCTTGTGGTCAAGAGTTGTAATGAAATATCACAAAAATGCTAATAACTTTTGAATAAATTTGACTATTGAAATGAAAATGGTCTCCCTATATTCTGTGGGTCATGCCGAGAGCATTGATACCAATTATATGAAAATTGGCCATACTTCCTGTCCGCCATTGTGATTACTGTTGAAAACATACTTTTTCAAACTCCTCCTAGACCGTTAGTCCGATTTTCACCAAATTTTACGTGGATCATCTTCAGACCATGCTGGCAAAAAGTTATGGATTTCGTGTCGATATACGAAACGGTTCTCATTTAGCGCATCAACGAATTTGCTAGAAGGGTGCCAAAATGCATTTGAGGCTGTATCTCTGCAAAGCTTTGACATATTTGCACCAAACTTTCACACTGACCATGCCACATAAATTTGGTAACAGCGCCACCTATTGGTCAAGAGTAATAAACCATTCATTAACCATGAATAATTACACTTATTAAAATGCCAATAACTTTTTAATGCATTAGCCTATTGCAATGAAACTGGTCTCAAAATATTCCCTGGTTTATGCCGACAACATAGATACTAAATATGTCAGATTAATCCGAACTTCTGGTCCGCCATTTTGATTTATGTTGAAAACATACTTTTTCAAACTCCTCATCAACTGTTAGTCCGATTTTCACCAAATTCGAATCAGAGAATCTTCAGACTGTGCTGACATAAAGTTATGGATTTTTTGACGATAGACAAAACCGTTTTTGCATACCACAGCGACAAATTTGAGGCACAATGCCAAAATGACACTTGAGGCTGTATCTCTGGAATGCTTTGGCATATTGACACCAAACTTTGTGTGTGTCATTGAAAAGTCACACAGATTACACCAAATTGATTTGATAACAGCCCCACCTATTGGTCAAACTTGATAAGCCAAGTAATCATGCTAATAGAGGTTGTATTTATGATTTTTTTTTAGCCATTTCAATTACAAAAATCCTAAAATTGCTGTTATCACTCATACATGCAATTGGTGTGATGCTCCATGCCATGCTTAGCTCCTACATTTGCCGTTGGAGTGCTTGGCCCCGTAATTGCTGCTTGCAGATATTTTTATTATTATATTTCTTCCCTTTTCTGCATATTTCTTGATTGATTGATTTTATTATTGCTATTGCTATTATTAGGGGCCAAGCACCGAAGGTGCGTGGGCACCTATTGCAATTGTTCCCATTCCTATTATTAGGGGCCAAGCACCGAAGGTGCGTAGGCACCTATTGTAATTGTTCCCGTTCCTATTATTATTATTATTCCTTCTTCCGACTAGGAGTCTATGGAAGCCCATAGAACCGATTGCGGGAAAGTTGTAATGGTTTGACATTCTGATAGAGGACAGTGCCAACATTAATTACACCAATTTTAGTGTGTCTAAGTCATTCCCTCTAGCGCCACCAACTGTCCAAAAGTTCACTTTAATTTTGTTAATAACAACAAAATTCTTTTTTTCTCTGATTTCTGAGCTCATGCCGATTCGATTGCACCCTATGAAGTCATTTTCCGTCATAGAAATATGGCCACCATTTTGAGTTTTTTTGAAAAACCTACTTTTTCGAACTCATCCTAGACGGTTTGTCCGATTCACACAAAAATTGAACCAGATCATCTTCAGTCAGTGCTGACCAAAAGTTATGCAACTCAAACTGATTCGTCAAACCGTTTTCGATAAACGCTCAAACAAATTTTACGTAGCGCTTACAAAAACAGTCATAAGGCTGTATCTCTGCATCGATTTATCATATTCAGACCAAACTTGGTACTTGTCATAACAAGCATGACTTGAGGCTACTTGCTGCGTTTCAGTGCAGCGCCACCTACTGGTCCAGAGATATGAAAAATTGCTATTTTTGCTTATAACTTCTAAACAGTTTGTTTAAAAATCATAAAATTGGTCTTTTAAGATTTAGGGCAACATGCTGAGTCGACTGATATCCGATTTTACCATTTCGGCCATTTTGAATTTTGTGCTAAAATGCTGAATTATAAGAACGCATCTACGGATTGCTACGAAACATGGTATGGGTCATCAGCACAATGTCCTGAAGGAGCGTGAGAAGTTTCGAAACAGCGCCACCTAGTGGGTGCCGTCTCAGCTTCCCCTGAGGTCTGTGTTGTCCTGTCTGTTCAGTAGCTCGTGGTCTGGGCAATCAGCGCTGATCGTGGCGGGGTTGTGCAGATCTCGAGCTGATTCTTCCCCACCTGTCGCTCGTTCCCCCACTCCCTTATATGTCTCTGCTTTTCTGTCTGTCGTCGTGAGTAGATTGTTTTGTCTTTGCCCATATTTTGTATGGTTCTAAATCTCAGTCTCAGTCTCACTCAAGGATCCGTAGTTCGGAGATCCGGCAGCGCGAGTGGTCCGCAATGTGTCGGCCATCTCAGAGATCTCTGTGTGCGCCAGAGCATTTTATTATTGTTTATGTTATTTTGTGTTTTGTGGCGAGAATAAAGATTCTCCTTTTCTCTACTCTGCATCTGAGTCCTCTGTCTAGTACGCACCCTGACTAGGGATGCTAATTTTGATTATTAACAATTTACCGACAAGATTATATAAACTTTAGAGGATTTGTTTTGGAGAGAAACTAATAACTTTTTATCATTTTTGTAAACATTTTGCTTTAGACTACAGGCATTTTAGCCTTAATTATTTCGGAAGGTAATAGGGCTAATAAAATGCGATGTGAGCCGCGACTTGTTTTTTTTTTCATTCTAAAAATGACGCCACCTTCTTTTTTAAATGCTTATAACTTTGGGTGTGGTCGACTTATTTTCTCGAGACTCATCAAATTAGACTCCTGAAACCTTACCGAGTCCTACGATACCAAACATGCTAGGTTTCGCCTTACGATTTGTGTAGCGTTGTGATTTAGCGCTTAAAAACCATTTGGCTATATCTTCGAAACCGCTTGTCTGATCGAGACGAAACCACCATCAGAAGTTCAAAAACATAGGTCGATAGCTATTCATCAATGCCCAAATGCGAAAATATTGATAGTAAGGGGTAGTAAAATTCAATCAAAGTCATGTGTCAGTCATTTTTTACGTGTTTTTTTTATATAAATGTCTATAACTCTGAAGTGCATAGAGATATTTTCACCAAAATTGACACACATCTTATTAGATTAGGTCTTATTAGATTCCTTGGGTCAAGCCAAGAACATAGATACCAAGTTTTCCTTATTTGGCCGAACTTCCTGTCCGCCATCTTGATTTTCAGTTAAAACCTACTTTTTCGAACTCCTCATCAACCATTGGTCCGATTTTCACCTAAATTTATTCAAATCATCTTCAGACTGTGCTCACAAAAAGTTATGGATTTTGTGTCGATAGACTCAACTGTTTTCGTACAGCACCACTATGAACTTTAAGCACTGTGTCAAAATGACTCTAAGGCTATATATATTCAAAGCTTTGACATACTAACACCAAACTTTGTATGTGCAATAGTCACCTCACACTGACCATTCCACACTAATTTAATAACAGCGCCACCTATTGGTCACACATGATAAGCCAATAAATCCTATTACTAGTAGTTGTGTTAATTGTTTTCAAGCCATTTTGCCTAAAATAATCTTAAAACGGTTTTAATTACTCATTCCTGCCATTCGTCTGAAGCTTGCTTCTGTAGTGCTTGGCCCCGTTATTGCTGCTTGCAGCTATATTTATTATTATTATTATTAAAAGTCAGTTTGAAGGTTTTGGGGACATATCCTAATGACAATGATGAATTAATAATAGTCAACAGAGGATATATGACTTCTGGAAGCACCTATTTAAGGAGCTTAAAAGGAATAGTGTTCCTGTGGCTCAATTGGAAGAGCATTGTGTTAACATCGCAAAGTTGTGGGTTTGATCCCCAGGGAACACATTAGGTAAAAAATGTTAGCCTGAATGCACTGTAGGTTAAGTTGCTTTGGATAAAAGTGTCTGCTAAATGCATAATTTAATTTTAACATACATGTTGTTGGTTTAGATTATTTAACAAGTTTATACATTTCTTCCTCTTCAATAGTAGATAATGAGTGGAATTGTTCCTCAGGTGATCTATAGCACACTATCTGAGGCAATACTGTAGCTGACGGCTGAATGGTAACAATTATTTCTCTAATAGTATCGATTTGAGAAGAAAAGTAGTTCATAAAGTCATTATTGCTGTGCTGTTGGGAAATGTCAACACTTGTTGATGTTTTATTTTTTGTTAATTTTGCCACTGTATTGAATAAATACTTGGGGTTATGTTTGTTTTCTTCTAAAAGAGTCGAAAAAAATAATCAGATCTAGTAGTTTTTAATGCTTTTCTGTAGGATAGGTTACTTTCCCGCCAAGCAAAACAAAATACCTCTAGTATTGTTTTCCTCCAGCTATGCTCCGTTTTCCAGGCTGCTCTCTTTAGGGTGCGAGTATGCTCATTATACCACAGTGTCAGACTGTTTTGCTTAATCTTCCTTAAGCGTAAAGGTGCAACTGTATTTAAAATGCTAGAAAATAGAGAGTGCATAGTTTTTGTTATATCATCAAGTTGTTCGTGGTTTTGGAAATGCAAAAGAATTTGGATACATCAGGAAGATAACTTACAGAGAAGTCTTTTGTGTTAGAAGTGATGGTTCTTCCATACTTGTAACAAGAAGTAGAATTTACAGTTTTAGCTATATGAAGTTTGCACAAAACTAAATAATGATCTGAGATATCATCACTTGGCTGCATAATGTCAACACCATCAACATCAATTCCATGTGACAGTATTAAATCTTGAGTATGATTTCGACAATGAGTAGGACCTGACATGTGTTGTCTAACCCCAACAGAGTTCAAAATGTCTATGAATGCTGATCCCAATGCATCTTTTTCGTTATCAACATATTAAAATCACCAAGAATTAAAACTTTATCTGCAGCCAGAACTAACTCGAATATCAATTCAGCAAATTCTTTAATAAATTCTGTATGGTGCCCTGGTGGCCTGTATACAGTAGCCAGTAAAAAAATCACAGGGGATTTATCATTAACACTTGTTTCTCTGGATAATGTTATATGAAGCACCATTACTTCAAATGAGTTATACTTGAAGCCTGCCCTCTTAGAAATACTGAAACATTGTTATAAATTAAAGCAACACATCCCCCTTTACTTTTTGGACATGGCTCATGTTTAAAACAGTAATCTTGTTGGGTAGACTCATTTTAAATAATGTAATCATCAGGTTTTAGCCATGTTTCTGTGAAACAGAGCACATCTAGGTTATGATCATATAATTTACAAGAAGTGCTTTCATAGAAAGGGACCTGATATTCAGTAAGCCAAGCTTTATCATTTGTTTATCCATATAACTGTTTTTTTTTTTTTTTTTTTTGAACATCAATTAAATTATTACTCTTAAATTGGTTCGGACATTTTTTGTATTTTCTAGTTTTGGAGCACAGACACAGTCTCTATAGTGTGATATCTATGTGAAAGAGTCTCTATGTGCTGAGAATTAACTGACTTCTGTGACATGAGGTGGCTAGCAGATGGTCGGTTTAGCCAGTCTGTCTGCTTCCTGACCTCGGCCCCAGTTAGTCAAGTACATACTTTAAGACTATGTGCCATTTTTCTAGAGAGAAGAGAGGCACCACCCCAGGAGGGATGAAGGCCATCTCTTTTCAACAGGTCAGGTCTGCCCCAAAAACTTGTCCAATTGTCTATGAAACCTATGATTACTATAATAAAACCATGGTTAATTTTTGAAAGAGAAATGAACTACAGCATAACAGAGTGAGCATAAATAGCTAAGCTAATATTTAATTAGCATATTGTAAGACTGATTTCTCACTAGAAGTAACATCAAAAGTGGAAAAAGCTGGTCAGAAACATTTACACACAAACTGTACACCAAATGCAACTTTCAAATGCTATCTTTATTTTTTAACTCAATTATCATGGAATGGAACGCATGGGATTGTAGGATATCAAAGGCAGCTAGCTGTATGATGACTTGTTGACTAGCTGCCCTATCAGACAATGACTTTGCAGGCAACATTTACACCTACAAAGATACCTCACAAAACTGATTTCCAAGAGACTTCTGAGGCAACGGAATGATTTAATGATCTACATCAAAATATTGAGAGATTTGTTGATAACTAAGCAAACATTTAATTACTGCAATAGTATTTTTTCACTAGAAATTATAAAAAATGTCAACATCAAAAGTGGAAAACATTGGTCTAAAACATACATTTACACACACTGACCACTGACCGTAACTTTTAGTCACCATCTTTGTTTTTATTTATTTATTTTTTGTTTAACTATCACAGAATGGAATGCACAGGATTGTGGGATATCAAAGGCAGTGAAGGATACATCTATGTTTCCTTCAAAAATCAGCCAGATGAAGGCATCTCAGGAGACAGCAAATGAAGCTGACACTGAATTTGGACATACCTTAGTGCCTTCCTAGTACCTTGGAATGCATCCTCTGAAAGCAGCATTTTCAGCTTTAGGACGCAGCCAGGGTCTGTAGGCTCATTCACACCATATCGTAAATATCGTGATTATGAGATACCAACTTGTAAAAAGCGTTCACATGTTCATAGAACTCGTAATTACAACTTTTCTAATTTTTCGAATTTTCTAATAGCTACAACTTGTACCACCTGACCACGGTATATTTAGGCATTGATAGTGCCATAGAGTCCAAGGGTGTGAACAGCTCCAAGCTGAACATCTTGTATTCTCATCTCAGAATTACTGTAATTATGACATGGCGTGAATGCAGCATATAGTACTGCAAAATGTGTAATGGCTAACTTGGATCACACCTCAGCCAATCATACAGTGGTCTCTGGTCTTCTTCCCTGCATACCTCCAAAGCCACCTGAAGCCAGAGTAACTTTGATGCACATCCCTTGTTTGAAACACCTTTGTTCAACGATGCAAAAACCATTGTTAATGATACAACGCCTCCATGCAAGGATACAACGTGAAAACTGTTGTTTGCAGAGTAAACAGGAATTGCATCAGTAAAGCTGTTCAATCACATAACAATGATTTAGAAGGTTCACTGCTCAGGGTACAAGCATTTTAAATGAATAATTAAAAATATAAAAAAATAAAACAAGCTTCACATTCATATTGTAAATGTGTTAATTAAACCTACTTAAAGTTGGGACAACAGTAATACACACACACCTGTTTTAAATGATGAATTCTGATTGTCAGTGGTTTTATTGTTCATCAGCGGAAAAAAAAAACAACTAATTCCAATAGTGATTCCTAGGATACCATCCTCTTTTCATGGGACTTTTATTTCTGATCAGTAAAGCTTTATCCAGAAGATGTTTTGTTTTGTGTCCATTATGTAACAGTGTAAAAAGCTCAAGATCTATTGTATACACATGCAATGTGATATCTTTATCCACCAAACCAAAATCGAGGCCACAAATGCACCTTTTTATCTCAGGCATAGGGGCAGTGTATGGTTTTGACAGTTTTTCCTTTCAAGATGAATGAGCTTGGGAACCTTGTGTCTTCATCTGGGTCTTCATCTGTGAGAACCTTGTGCCCCCCCCTCACCCCCCATCTCTGTGTATGAGAAAGAATTACTAGTCATCAATTGTCCTTCACTTCCTATCCTATAGTTCAAATCGCCTTGGTATTACAGTAAATGTCCAAGGCTTGGCAAATGGCACCAAATTGTTTTTAGGTTCTAACTACATTGATGATAGTTGTGATAAAAATCTCAATATTTCTAATAATATGTTAATTGTAGCATGGAGTCAAAGAGCAGCTTCCAGATGCTCTAAACAATCTAGGAGGGTGCTGGAGCGGAGGTGGAACAGTGGGAGGGATGGAGGGCCAGGTCTGTGTGGAAGTGGAGGGGCCGGGGACCAGGCAGAGCCAGCAGAGCAGAAGCCCGGGTGCAGCCAATGGAACAGGTGGAACTGGAGCCCTTCCTGGGCTTAACTGTAGATCTGGAGCCCTTCCTGAGCTTAACTGTAGATCTGGAGCCCTTCCTGGGCTTAACTGTAGATCTGGAGCCCTTCCTGGGCTTAACTGGGAATCTGGAGCCCTTACTGGGCTTAACTGGGGATCAGGAGCCCTTCTTGGGCTTAACATGGGTAACAGGAGCCCTTCCTGGGCCTAACATGGGGAACAGGAGTCCTTCCTGGGCCTAACATGGGGAACAGGAGCCCACCAGGGCAGAGCAGATGGAACTGGAACCCACCAGGGCGGAGCAGAGGACCACCACAGCCGAGCAGACGAGACAGAAGCCCACAGCGGTATCGATGGCACAGGAGAGAAAGTCTGGTTAGGTAGAACTGGAACAGATAACCAACAGATTAATGGTGGCCTCTGTGGCCATGATACGGCAAGTCTTCTGTAGCGTGGAGTCAGAGACGTTCAGATCCAATTGCAGTATTTATTAGAGAATGGTCAGACATGTAGTATTCAGGTAACAGCGTCACAGGCAGTATATACAATCCAAAGTCAAACACGGAAGGAACAAATACAGGGAAACCGCTCGGAAATGCCATACAGAACTAAACAAGACTTCGCAATGTGTGTGTGGAAGAGTGCAACCTTTATAGTTTAACTGATAGGAGACAGGTGTGGTTCAATAATGAATTCCTATGCAGGGTGTACTGTGTCATGTGAAAGTCTGTGTGGTGAATAAACAGATGTGCAGTGACCAGATCATGAATGCACATAAAAAAATATATATATAAAAATCAATCACTTGAAAAGTTTAATTGAAGATTTTGCTAAAATGTTGCCAGTTGCCATTAAATGTCAGAATGATTGGCTTTGCCTAAATAACTAGATATAAAAAATGTATTGGGTATAAGAAGCTAAAAATTGGCCTTATTTTGACACATTGTGCATTCAGAATTTCCCCACTCACCATTGTCAGGCTTCTGTCAGATATATATAAATACCATCCCTTATTTCTGCACTTGTGTGGGTGCCAGCCAGCCGGCCCAAGCCATGGGTTTGTTTTGGGTGTTATACCTGGACCCTTTCACATTTGTTGAAAGCTGCATACGTTAAGCCCCATGTTCCCATAATCGCAGCTTGTGCAGTCACACATGGATTTATCAAACGTAACTCTTTTGTAGGAAAATGCTGATTAATAATATTAGAATAGTATAAAATCACTTGCTTGTCTGTGAACGGATTTTCTGGAATTTTCTTTTTTTTTTCTTTTTTTTTGTATGACAGTATTTACTAACAAATTCTCTTCTTTTTTTCACAGTTCTTGTATGCTTTGGGAAGTAAAACAGCAGCTTGCAGTTCAGTTTAAGAGGTTGTAAGTGACAAGACATTCCATATATGGCGAAACTGCTGCTTTTCAAAATTTACTTTTGATATTCACTAATGAATTTCTAATTTAAAGATCTTGTTGAACAAATAAATGATACAAATTACTCTTCACAAGGGGATTTCCACTATTTTCAATGCAGACTACATTGAACTATACTGCAGAGGGGAAGGGTGGGGGGTGTTGACAGCAGGTAGCAAAACATGTTTCTTCTGAGTGAAGACAGAAAGAGCCAAAAGCCAGCCTGGGCTTGTCAGTGTGAACCCGATCTTTCGGTATAGCACCCCCTCTCATATATGCACGCATTTGCACACACATAGAGTGATTTTGTTCTCCAGTAAAAACACTGAATTACATCAAATTAAGTCACATGGATGACTCAAGACTGAGCCAGTGTCTGTTCCTCCCACACTACCATAGTTCTCTTTTAGTGATAAAGGATGTTAGAATTTAAACCCTGGTAATCCCCAAAAGCTCAAATAGACCCATACATCATCTTTTCTCCTTAAGAAGAGATGTAAGGTGAGTGTTGATGAAAGATGACAGAATACTGCTGGTAATCTGGGTATCTGCAGGTTAAGGCATATTCTAACATCCTGAGTGACTCAACAGCAGCCTCCAGTTACTCAGAAGAGCTGTGTGTATTATATGCCTGGTAATTATTCTAATTATTCTAATATATCATGCTAATTATTAAATGAGACTCAAGTGATTTACTGTCAATCATCGTTACAATTGAAAGACTGAAATCCAAAGGTTGTTAACCTGAATCTGAATATGTTTTTTACAGTAAATACAAGGCTAAAAATTCACTATAAGAAGCTTGCAAACATGAATGTAAACGACAATGAAAAACTTAAGAAATCAAGCCAATCAGCAGAGCAAGTATTTTAGTATCCAGAAATAACACACATCATCTTTAAGTTAAAATAAGATTTAAGTATCAACAAAATATACATAAAATCTCATTTGATAGTATGTTTACACTATTTTCATGTCTGGGAGAAATACTCCTGCATACTGCCAAAAGTTTTGGCCTTTGTTTAGCCAAAGACAGTAAAGAAGGAAGAAAAAAAAAAATCTGCAGTGCTTAAATGGCAAGGCTTAATATGGGAGCTGTATGAAAATAAGTCCCGCCTCCAGGTTGCTTATTTTCAAAGGTACTGGCTTAAATTTGCATATGAATAAGCTGAACAACCTGAGAGTGTGTTGTTTTTTTTGTTTTGTTTTTTTCTTTATGATTTTTAGCAGAATTAATGTTATGTTAATAATGCATATTGCGTACCAAAAGTAATATATATATTATAGTGTAACAGTGCTCTCTAATCAGGCAGCTGTATGTTTTGGGAAATTAATCATGTGTTGCATAAATTACAATGTAAATTATGATTTTCTGAATATGATTTTCAATGGTACCGGGAAGCATGGCCATTATCTGTTGTCTATGACAGTATAATTACAAGCCCCCTCAAAATAATGAAACTTTTGTATAACGTTTAATTAGATTTTAGTCTTGTGCATGACATGTTTTAATATTTACTAGTATAGTACTAGTTATATAAATTACTAAATTAATACTAAATTATATTATTATTATTATTATTATTATTATTACTACTATTTTTAGCTAAACATCAGAATAAACTTTCCAGAATGAAATACAAATACTGACCATAATGTCGAATGTCATGTGACAAGTGTGTTTCACAGTGCAGTTAAAATATTTTGAATCAATACAAGGAGATTATTTGAACGATTTCCTTCAGTGACTGATCAGCTGTGTGTCACACACCTGGACTCATTTTGTGTGTTTTTGCCCCTGTGACCCAGTTTCTGTCTTCCGTGTCTGGTTTGATTAGTTTCCAGGTGTGTCTCTTCATTTCCCCATGTGTTCCATGTCCCTGTTAATTTAGTCATGCCATCCACCTGTGTTTCCCCAATTATCCCTTCTACTTAAGCCTTGTCCTTGCAGTTCTGTTTTGTCGGGTCTACTCGTCTAAATGTCAACTTGTCACTTGTCACCTGTTACTTGCCACTTGCCTCTTGCCACCTGTTATTTACGACTTACCTTGTTTATGTTTTATTTAATAAATCCTTGTTTCGTTTATCCCTCGGCTCCGTGTTCCTTCCAGCAGCATAAGCCGTGACAGAAGACCCGACCTAAAAAGTTATAAACTGCGTGTTTTCCCTCCGTTTTGTTTTCCGTTTTTTCACAGTCTTTTTTCTTTCCGTAGTGTGTCATGGATCCCCTCTATCGCCCCGAATACCTCCTCCTCCTGCTGGAGCAGGAGGGACTGTCTCTCGAGGACCATACCAGACGGTTTCTCTGGCTAGCTAATGCCACCAGCTACCCGGACCACGCGCTCTGCACCTTTTATCACGCCAGCCTGAACCCTAGGTGCAGAGCGTTGTCGCCCGAAGATGGTCCTCGGGAGGATTTCGCCGCATTTATAGAGTGGAATCTGGTGAGAAATGGGTCCCCTCTCACGGTCGGCCCAATGGAGGATCTCGCCAGGTCCACTCTGGACCCAGAGCCCAGCCTACAATCTCCCCACGGTACGAGGCATAAGCCCGAGCCCACCGATGACGGAGAGCCAGAGAGCATCCCGTCAGACCAGGTGCGAGAGCCGGCGACACTGCCCACCACGAGGGAGCAAAATATGGAGCGCCAAATGGGTCAAAATGAGGGGGGTTCCAATTCACCTATGCCAGATCCTCTGTTAAGCCCAGGAAGGGCTCCTGATCTTCCGTTAAGCCCAGGACGGGCTCCTGATCCTCCTGTAAGCCCAGGATGGGCTCCTGATCCTCTGTTAAGCCCAGGACGGGCTCCTGATCCTCCTTTAAGCCCAGGACGGGCTCCTGATCCTCCGTTAAGCCCAGGACAGGCTCCTGATCCTCCGTTAAGCCCAGGACGGGCTCCTGATCTTCCGTTAAGCCCAGGAAGGGCTCCTGATCTTCCGTTAAGCCCAGGACGGGCTCCTGATCCTCCTTTAAGCCCAGGACGGGCTCCTGAACCCCCGTTAAGCCCAGGACGGGCTCCTGAACCCCCGTTAAGCCCAGGAAGGGCTCCTGATCTTCCGTTAAGCCCAGGACGGGCTCCTGATTCCCCGTTAAGCCCAGGACGGGCTCCTGTTCCCCCGTTAAGCCCAGGACGGGCTCCTGAACCCCCGTTAAGCCCAGGACGGGCTCCTGAACCCCCGTTAAGCCCAGGAAGGGCTCCTGATCTTCCGTTAAGCCCAGGACGGGCTCCTGATCCCCCGTTAAGCCGAGGACGAGCTCCTGAACCCCCGTTAAGCCCAGGACGGGCTCCTGAACCCCCGTTAAGCCCAGGACGGGCTCCTGATCCTCCGTTAAGCCCAGGACGGGCTCCTGATCCTCCGTTAAGCCCAGGAAGGGCTCCAGCCCCAGAGCTTACTCCAATGCCTGCTCCTCCAAAATTCCCACCCTCCCACCCACTCCTGCCTCCTCCTCCGCTGTCGTCTGGCTGCCCCTCTGCTCGCCCTCAGCCTACCATCATTGTGGTGCGAGCTCAGCGGGACCGCCATCCTCCAGCGACGCCTTGGTCGGCGTCTCCCTCACCTCCACCTCCAGCCTCTGAGGCCTGGACTCCGCCTCGGCCCGTTGACCCGTCGGCTCCACCATGGCTCCTAGCTCCTTCCTCTCCGCCGTGGCCCGGCAGTCCGCAGGCTCTGCCTGGCTCCCTCGTCCCTCCGGCTCCGCCTTGGCCTGGCGTCGTCCATCCTATGCCTCGGGACTCCACTCCTCCGGCTTCGCCTCATCCCTCCGTCCCTCCGGCTCCGTCAGGCTCCTTCATCCCCTCGGCTACACCTCAGTCCTCGGTCACTCTGGCCTCACCGCGGCCTTCCGGATCCACATCGCCGCGTCAGTCACCAGAGCCATCTGTTCCGCCTAGGACCTCCGGCTCCTCCCCGTCACCCTGGCTCTTCGGCTCTCCGTCTCCGCCTCGGGCTCCTCCTCCACTTGCTCCGTTGCCGTGGGTCGAGTCCCTGGAGTCAGTGACCATTCCTCCTCCATGGCTCCTTCCACCGTCGGCCCCACCTTGGGCCGTTATGGCTGTGGCCTGGGTCCTGCTGGGTACCTCCTGCTTCACATCCTTCCTGTCTCCTCCCTGGCTCCTCCCTCCGTCATCTCCTCCCTGGCTCCTTCCTCTGTAGTCCCTGTCTGCTGGCCCCCTCCTGGGAGGCTGTCCTCCACCGGAACCTCCTCCCAAGTTCCCACCCACGCCTCCCTTTGTTGTTTCTACGGTGCGAGGACGCACCTACCGGGAGGGGGGAGTACTGTCACACACCTGGACTCATTTTGTGTGTTTTTGCCCCTGTGACCCAGTTTCTGTCTTCCGTGTCTGGTTTGATTAGTTTCCAGGTGTGTCTCTTCATTTCCCCATGTGTTCCATGTCCCTGTTAATTTAGTCATGCCATCCACCTGTGTTTCCCCAATTATCCCTTCTACTTAAGCCTTGTCCTTGCAGTTCTGTTTTGTCGGGTCTACTCGTCTAAATGTCAACTTGTCTTCTTGTCACCTGTTACTTGCCACTTGCCTCTTGCCACCTGTTATTTACGACTTACCTTGTTTATGTTTTATTTAATAAATCCTTGTTTCGTTTATCCCTCGGCTCCGTGTTCCTTCCAGCAGCATAAGCCGTGACACTGTGTGGACCAAGAATTGAATGAGTTTATTTGATCTGCCCCCTAAAACACTCCATAAGCATGACTTCTTGAACAATGCAGTATTGCTTGGCAAGTCTATAAATGCATTTCTTTTCCAACTTGTTGATTAAAGTACTGTCTCAATATCTGGGCTCAATATTTGCACATTAGTTGGGAAAAAAAAACTGTTCCCCTTTCTCCAGTCATATCAAGTTCTCAAGTGAGAATCTAGATAAGATGGTATGAGTGATGACATGATAGCAGTCTGGCAATAAAGGAGACATTAGGAGGCATTAGGAGAAATATGCTACAGCATTCACAAAAAATAATTGTTGGTAAAAAAAAAAAAAAAAAAACAAACAAACAAAGTTCAGGTGGTGCCTTATATTGCTAAATATAATCACATTGGCCATAGAAATCAGTTTAACTTTATCAGTTTTAAATTGTATAGAGAAAACATAGCTCAAATTGGTTGGTTAGAATAGGATAAGAAGAAAAAAAAGTGATTTCAGGTTTTTATTTTATTTTTTTTAACCAAAGCACGTCAGGGTGTGTGTGTGTGTGGGAGGGTGGGTGGGAGTTTACTGTGGCAAATTAG
Organism: Carassius carassius; assembly: GCF_963082965.1. NCBI lineage: Eukaryota > Metazoa > Chordata > Actinopteri > Cypriniformes > Cyprinidae > Carassius > Carassius carassius. Next base: position 26,305,031 of record NC_081785.1, read on the forward strand.
TTGTTTCTATCCTACATAAAGATAGACTTTTAATATGCAAGACAAACTAATACATTCAAAACACTGCTTTTATGAATTAACAAAAAAATTGTTTGTAATGCGTCGGGGAACTAGAAAAGCATATTATAAATACATGTTTTATTATAAGAGCAGCAAAATATTGCCTAGCCTATATGTATGAATGGCAATCTCACAAAAATACTGATTAAAAAATAATGTTAGAATTTAAACTCTGGGCTTATCTGTTGAAATTGTATTGTTTATTGCACTCTGTAAAAACTTTGTGTGTATGTATATTTGTGTGTGTGTGTGTGTGTGTGTGTGTGTGTGTGTGTGTGTGTGTGTGTGTGTGTGTGTGTGTGTGTGTGTGTGAAACTTTGGATGTCACCGTTTACCACTAGTGTTTTTCAGGTTTTTTATTGATGAGAGATGTGGAAGTCTTCATTTGAGCGACCAGAAGATGGCAGTGAAGGATAGAGAGTGGACTTCTCTACCGCTTTGAGAGTGGGACAGAAATAAACCGGTGTGAAATGTAAGTGGCTGACCCTCACATGCTGCTCTACACCTGTAATTGAGTTATTAACTTTCAAGTTACAAGGCCAAGGGTTTTCTTATGTTTCTAGGCCAAACTTGCCTATGTCCTCCTTACCACGCCATGAAAGAAGCTGCCTGTGATGCGCAGAATAAAAAGGACAGAAAAACATTTACTAAAGACTTTCTCAGCTGTACAGATCTGCTAACGACATATACTTGGAATTGATTTGTGTATCAAAGAATAAAATAACATGAATGAAGTAATGTGATATAAAACATAAGGCCAGAAGGTGGCAGTCTTCTCCCAATAGAATGAAATTTTGACTTGCAAGGTCTGAAACCTCTAAAATATGTAAAGCTTAATCCTCATTACAGTTTGAACGGAAGTCCAGTTTGTTCCCCCAAATAATAAAAAATAATAAAGAAAAAAAATATAAGAAAATTGAATTTTCTGACCTTATTTTTCTGATGTATGCAGGTTGCTTCATTTAATAACTTGAGTTTTTTAATTAAAGTTTTTAAAGTTTTTTTTTTCATATTCCTTTATTCTGTTCTTTTACATCCCTGTATTCATCAGTCATATTTGCCATCCTTTAACCTTTGATGTCACTCTAAAATCTAAATTCCCTGTACGTTTTTTTTTTGTTGTTGTTTTTTGTTTTTTCCTTCACCTTGATATTTCACTCAGCCTGGTTTGTTTTTATACACCATTCAAAAATATATGCTGTTTTATTTTCTGACAGTGTAAGCTGATTTTCCAACCTAACTCCCATCAAACATGAATACTAATCTAAACAAACATAGATTATAAAGATTACATTTTTGTACTGCATTGTTCAAAAGGTGACCTAAATATTCTAAATTCTAATTTAGAAATTTAGATTGTATTTTATTTATCTTTATTCATCCATCCACTTGCTCAAAATGAAAGTGTTGAAATGTAACTCTCTCACTGAAGAGTTACAGTGGAACTCTCCATGATGCTTTTTATAATGTACCAAATGAACCCAACCAAATCTCTTTATATTGACCTGATGTAGGTCTGGTTAATACAAGCAGGTTTACAATTTAAAATCTGATTGAGTTCACAGAGATCAGGCATTATATGGTTCGTAGCTGCTTTGTATCAGTGTGCACTGCATTCACATCTTAAACTACAGACAGCCCTTTTGACAGACTCTAGAGGAATAAACAAAGATTTGTAATTTGTGAATTTGTTATGGAGTTCAGTGGAGTGTCATGGTGCTTCTCCAAATTGCATGTTCTGATTTCAGCCTAGTTCTTTCCAAAACCCCCCATGACACTGATCCTACCTTGTTGCTCAGGCTAATTTTATTTCAACAGCAAATGCTCAGGAGAGTGAGGAACTCACCACTATCTCACCTCATCTTGACAGACAATTGTATTTACTATTTTCTTTTCACGGGGCAATAAAAGAGAGGCAGTTATTGCATCAGATTAAATGAAAAACTGTTTAATGATTCCAATTTATAACTCTACACCGAATAAAGCAGTGTTCAAGATCTGACAGGCGATGATAAATGGGGCCTAATATAAAACATATTCAGAGTGAAGAATGGCTTTAGATTAATTGCACACTGATACAAACCCCTGATAAAACACCCTAAGAGCCACTAGAAGACTTAATAATGTGCCATTCATTTTGAAGTGATCATTTCTGGCTAATAAAAGCACACAAATTAAAAATATATAAATATATTTTGGAAAGCAATATTTAGTTTTTTTTTCACACTCAAAGAGAAGGCTGTTGTACACTCATTGTCTTATTTCATGTGACTTAATGAGATGGTGATTTCCAACAGACCATCCATCAACTTCTTATCTTCTCTGGACTGATTGTCACAAACTGCCAATGAGTGAATGAGCCCACAGTGACACACATTACCAGTTCACTCCTCTGTACGTGACAGATGAAAAAAATAAAAAACTTCCAATGGAACTGCTTTGTATTGAGGGTGCATCATTTTTTAATCAAATTTCTGTCTTGTATTTGCATGTACCTACTGGTGAATTTCATTTATATCCTGTGACATTAGTTACAACTGGATGAAGTACAGAATTTCAGATTATCTATTTATTTATAAAAACATAAATTTAAATATTTCGCCAAAACTAGAACTTCGTGGCACTTGACTGTACCCAATGCAATAACATAAATAATATCACAAACCCAGTGAATATGCAATTCCACCATAACACTTTAACCCACAAGTTACATGCTAACACTCTGTGTTATTAACTATGAAGCCAACCATGAAAACACGTTCTGTATATTATACTGCACATGCTGCTAGTGCACAAAATGATTTCTGAAACCCTTTGTTCATTAGCATGAAGTTAATCTTTGCATTAAGTCAGATCTGGTACTTTCTGAAGTGTTTTATTGTTGCAATAGGTAATTATATATCCATATATTATTATTACATTACACCTATTAGTGTACATAAATGTTTATATGACTCAAGGGGAGAATTTATCTTCCACTATTTCTTATTGTAAATCCCACTGCACCTAAACGAGGAGGTCCTTCTTCAGGTAACTTACTGTCCAGAAGAGAAAGCCATAACACTCTTAAAAATCAAGATTCCAGAAAATTTTTCACAGCACATAGCCATAAAGAACAATTTTGTTTTACCCAAAGAACTTTTCAATTGACAATTCTTAAAAGAACTGTTTTTATTTATTTATTATTATTGTGAGGAACATTTAAAAAACACTATAAAGAATATTTTGTGCAATGCAAATTTCCATGGATGTTAAAGTTTCTTCATAGAAGCACTGATGCCGATATAGAACCTTTATTTTTAAGAGTGTAGGTTTGATGCCATGCTACACGCTTAGAAATAAAGTTTTTTTGTTTTTCACAGCAATAGCTTAGAAAAACCCTTTTGGTTCCCCAAAGAACCTTTTAGTGAACAGTTCTTAAAAGAACCTTTTTTTTTTCTTAGTGTGAAGAATATTTTATTAATCTTCACTATAAAGAACCTTTTGCGCAATGGAAAGATTCTATGGATGTTAAAGATTCTTCGTGGAACCAATAAAGTGCCTTTATTTTTAAAAGTGTAATGTTCAGCATCAGTGTGTGCGATTTTGTCTCTTAGTTAACCTGTATAATAAACTAAATGGTGACTGCAGTGTGTTCAGAGCTGGTTAAACCACTGTACCTTCATCTGCCAGACAACTCTTTAACACCACCTCCTCGTTGTTGTCAAGGGCAACCTATGTTGCTATAGGACAAGTGATAATCTACAATTTGAATGATAAGAGTGTTTTGTTCATGAAAAAATGCTAATGTAAAACTGTTTGATGAAGAAACAAAGTGTGTGTTGGGGGGGGGGGGGGTCTGGTGTGACACCTGGGTGGCAGATGAAGCAGACAGCATTGGGTGTCTAAACCAGCGGTTTAAGACATAAAATTGGTACCTAAGCTGACTCAGTTTCTCACAGGTTTATGGTTGAATTAGATGCTTTCAAAGTTATATATACATATATAATAACTGTCAAAAACATGAGCATTTTTTGTCATTGGTAGACCAAACCCTAGAAATGTGGAGATACTTGTTAACTCATTTATTTTTGAATAAATAAACTATTTTATTTAGTGGATCAAATGTGGAGAATATTGTCTTGTGTGAGTGAAAAGTAATTATTTACATTGTGCACAATTTGCAATGTGTACTTCATATAACATAATATAAATATAATATAAATAGCTAATATAAATAGCTTGCAATTAGCATTCTACAATGCATACAAAGTTGTGCCTTTAGTTAATGTGTCCATAATAAGAGTGAGACCCTGCCTACCCCCATCAGCCATCTTTTGAGATGTCATTCGGCATAATTGCCTGACACATCGATTTGCACAAACAACAAGAGTTCGGCCCTTCAGAGCCACTTTGCAACATCCTAGCAACACCTTCTGTCCACCTCCCCGGTCACACATTTACATTCCAACATAAACCATCTTCTTTTCACCCAAGGACCCCTCTCAAAAGCCCTTCTTGGTGCTTAGGGAAGACCCCAGGCCAGTGCTTGAGAAATGTGGGCCTGAATAGGGCTTGCCCTGGCCATTGTCCTAAGTCTCTCTCTATGTACACAGCCTTTGCTCTGGGTGTTTTCATCCTCTTAATTGCATCGGCTGTCAGTGCACCCTACCAGTGACATCATTTTAACAGTGGCATTCACTATACCCACTTCTTTATCATTCACTTCTAAATCCTCTCTGATGCATATCATTCAGAAGTGTCTTGCTTTAGCTAAATCATTACAGTCCAGCTCATAAGTAGCTAATCCAATCAAACAAATGCAGATATTCCCTAAAAACACCCAGTAAAAACAACGATGCAGTCAGGACCGAGGTGTAAACACTCGTATGCAGTGTATGCATAAGCGCACCCTCGTGCAGAAAGTCCAAAATGGACATAATAATAATAATAAAAATAACAACAACAAGTATTATTAAATTTGACATTTCTGTTCCCCTTACTTCTGAAATGATAGCTATGCCCCGCTGTCAGGGCTCAAAATTACCATTTGCCCATCACTCTATGTCATGTGAGAAACAGTCAGTCACACATAGGAGTAGAGCTGCAAAATAACATGTAATTTACTAGGTTCTGACAAAATGTTAATTGCTGCAGTGTATTCTTTTTTTAATGATTAATTGCAAAATCTGCGCTTCTTCTGTGGTTAGTATTAATTTCATAATGATCCTTACTCTGTGAAGTCAACCAGAAGATGTTAAGTGGCAGTTCAAATACTACTGGCCCATTTTGTTGTGAACTAAACATGCAAGACTAGTTTTACATGTCACTGTTCACAACACAGGGCGCTTATCATTTTGTAAGGGTTGTTTCCCTACATGGTTCAGTGTAGAATTGCAGAAGGACTAAAGAAACGTTATAAGCACAATGATATAATACTGTACATTTCTTGTCTATTACCACCTACTGCCACGTATACCAACAACGGAAATAAGTGAAGTTAGAATAGCCAAAAATGTGAGAGATTTGCTACTACATGACTATACTAAATTTTGCTGTGCCGTTTTAAAAAGAATAAATAAATAATAAATACATCCCTTAATCTCTACCCCATACCTAAACTTTATAGTTACCTTACAAGCTTTAAGTGGCCCAAAAGAGGTGCCGGTACTCTATTATAGCCTATTGTATTTAAATTTTTATTTATTTATTTTTTATTTTTTTGATGACTCCCCTCTTCCCCTGAGGTAACAACAACTATATTGAAAGGGTTTTATATACAGCAGTCAACAGACGATCTTATAAAAAATAATAAATAATTTTATTAGTTTGTGGATTTGCTTGAGCTAGAAAGAGCTACTGAACATAAATAAAATGTGCAAAAGGATTTTGAAAAAATACCCTTAGAAAGAGCTACTGAACATAAAATGTGCAAAGGGTATTGAAATTTTTTCAAAATGTAGCCTACATAAAATAAATTATAAAACATAACAGAACCATAGAGCCAGCGACTCATCTGATTCTGACCATGTTGTTTTAGTACTCAGAGTCTGAAGCCAGGAGAGCATATTAAGTGTTGTTCACTGTATTTGTATTTTTACCGAGCTGAGTGTGCGCGTTTCACACACCCTCTCCGGCCACGTTGAGTTTTTGACACTGAAAGCTGCGAAAGCGATGCATGCGCTTTTCTCTTGAAAAACTCAAGGGTGTATGGGTAATGTAGTCTCTGCTCTCGGTGGGACGAATTAGGAAGCTTGCACTGTGAAGGGCGCTCTGAAAAGCGGCAGCACAGGCAAAAGATTAAAACCTCTATTAAAACAGATGTCCAAATGAGCGTACCGGTACGCTAAAAGCACGTTCTGGGCGCACGGAGAGGTGGTGGTACGCTCAAGAGCTATATTTGGAAGTGGCGGTACTGAGTACCGGTGCGTACCGGCCCACTTAAAGCACTGTACAAACTATTAATAAGCAGCAAATTAGGAGTTTATTGAAGCAAAAATTGTAGTTAGTAGTTTGTTAATAGTGAGAATTGGAACTTAAAATAGTGTGACCATATTTTCTAACCTGCCATTTGTATTCATTCATTCATTCCAATACACACTGTAAAAAAAAAAACATCTGTAGAAAATCTCAAAAGGTACTTGCAGTTTTACAATAAACTCAAACATTATCCGTTGAGTTTGACATTTCCTTTCATTCCAAAATACAACACAATGTGTAATTTGAAATATGGCTAAAACACCTGTAAAAAATTATAATAATGAAAAATAAATAAATAAATAAAATATAGAGAAAATTATTTCATATTAATACAAAACATTAGGCCCTGTTTTCACAGACTTTACTTAGAGTGTAGTATAACTTACACACATTGGCATAGACACTCTCATTGCTTAATGGAAGATGAATACTCTTCTTTTATTTTTTTTAGTTTACATCTATTTTTTGATTATGCAAATTTAAAAATTGCATAAGAGAATTAAAAAAAAAGAAATTATACTCAGCTCTCTTAGTATATTTGAGTATATATCTTTCTGAGTCAGAGATATAGAAATGGCTGGGCCTACTGTTAAAATATTCCAAAATGCTTATTTTTTCCCAATACTTTATTTATTTTTTTTTTTTTTTTTTTTTTTCCTTGGACGTTCTGTTTACTCGCTCTGAACATTCACTCTTAGTTGTGGGTGAAACGCACAGAACCTGTGTGGGTTGAGAAAGTTCGCTCTGGCCCAAACAGAGTCCCTTTGAGGCGCTCGCTTACTCTGAGGCAGACTTTTGTGGCAGATGTGATTGGTTATAATAACTGCCATCAAAACATTTTCCTTACCCTTGACCTTTACACCACTGAAAGCGAGAGGAACAGACACACTACACTAAGAGCCATTTCCTCTCCAGTTACCATTTCCATCGTGATTTTGTGAGCTCCCGTCACACCATAACGTTTATCGAGAAGAACACATAATTACCTTTTTGTTTACTTTAATAAAGAGGCATCTGATTGCTCCTGCCTCAAGTGCACACACACACACACACACACACACACTCAAACACTAGAAAAATAGCCCAAAACAGGAATAATGATATTGTCCCATTCACTTGGTATAATTAAAACATTAATAAGTATTTGCTTTTAACTAACCTAACTGCTATGCAAATGTGAGTTATTATGTGAGTTGCAGAACACAGAGACTTTACTCCCTTTCAGCTTATGGGCCATAGTAAGTTCACCTCTGAAAATGCTATTTAGAATGTGATGTGATGGTACTGTTTAATTTCAAGAGGTACTTATCTCAAAGTCAACATCTTACCTCTGTTTTCCATGATGCTTTGCCACCTTTATTAGTTGGTAACCAGGCAACCAGAAGTGCTTAAGCAAATGGATGGATTTGGGATGCGGTGAGCCCAGGCTGGACCTGGAGCCCTGACCTTGACAGCAGCATTGGGTCTCTTTTCTCTTCCTGCTCTGGAAGGTGTCACAGATAAACGTTACCTTGTCTCGGCAGGTGTGCCAATATGGAGAGGCTCATGGCACTGACGGGGGTCACCAGCCCCACCCTGTTACTCCCATTTATTCAAATAATGGCCCATTAGTTGCTGGCCAATGAGAATGTGTCAGCCTGTGACCCGTAGATAAAAGAAATAATTACCTCATGGTGAGACATGGTGCTGCATACAGTACGTCTTCTGGTATACTTTTACAGAACAGCAGGCCTAGAGCATGGTGGCGCTCTTGCCACTAGATGGCAGCTGTACGGCCTCTCCTGCAGAGTACTGGTCGCATCGCTACAATGTTTTCCTTTTTCAGCTTCCCAGCAGTATAGTTTTGTACTAGCTTCCCATTTATTGTGCACAGGAAAGAGGCCTTAGCGTAGCAGCATATACTGCACACAGGAAAGTTAAGAAATTGTTCAGCAAATGCCTGATTAGAGGCCACAATCATTCAATTCTAGGTTTGTTTATTTTTAAATAAACTATATAATAATAATAATAATAATAATAATAATAATAATAATAATAATAATAATAATAATAATAATAATAATAATAATAAATAAATAAATAAATAATGTATGCTGCTTTGGAATTTGATAATGAAACTTTTTTTTATCCTTGATCATTTGTTTCAAATCACCTCAGGTGGTCAGATAAACATGGGGAGCATGGAATAGAACACAAACAGGTGTACAAGTTAGTAATCTTTTTAAGAAATATTATTCTCATAGGCAGTCACCAGAGATGTTGCATTTACTACAACTAAGCTTTTTACATGTAACATTTGGAAACCAGCATAGACTGATTGGACTTCCCACACAGACATACGTACAAAAAAGTGCCCTATTAAGGTTTTTATAACCATTGTCTGTCATACAAATCAAAGCTTATGAGTGTTTTGCCTTATTGAGCACCAAATGTGGTTGGGACAGACGTGAGTACTCGTGTTTATACACAACAACAAAAAATAGATGGCCAATTAAGGTTACTGGAGTTCTCTTTGTGACCTTGGCATTTTATTTTTCAATAGATATCATCTTATAAAAAGCCCCTTTTCAGTATTACAGAATGGGGACGCAAGTCTTATTCCCTTTCTAAATGGATTTCCATCTTTCATTCGAAATTGTCATCTTGACCGCTTTTGAGGAAAGTTTCACCTCCTCGCAATAAAAACTAATTTCCCTCAATGGTGGAGTATAAAGAGTATATTTCCAGAATAATTATCTTGAAATTTGGCTGCCCATCTGTGGAGAGGACATTGAATTTTTTGCTTTTCTTTTTTGGGATTTGTTAATTAAAAGCTTCAGAAAACACAGATGGGCAATGTGTCTCTCTAGGGTGATGTATGGTTCAAGGAGAGCCTCCTTAAAACCATGGTCATCTGTTTTTTGGGGTTTTTTTGTACAGCCATTCTACCTGGAGAAGAGCAGGAGCGTAGCCTGGCCTCAAAAGAGATTAACATTTAACTGCCTTAAACACAGATGCATAAGCAGAGGTAGGGAGTGTGAGAAAGAAAAAGAGAGTTAATAATGATTACCATGTGTGCATGATGAGTCTTGTAAAGAATGTAAACAGTAGAAGCTTTGTCGATATGACCAACACATACTACTGCAAGAGAATTACAGTCCAGTCTCCTACAAACAAATATTTTCAAGATTGTATATTAGATGGATCATGTCAGCTTATCAGGCCTTAAAGACTTAAATAGTGCGGCAGAAAGTTGCAGAAAGTTGACAAAATGTCACCTGTTGAACTGGCTCAAACTGTTTTCCGAAATAAAGGATTGCAAAGCTGAAAGAGTATTTTGGAAAGCTCAATTTTTGACATGTATATATATAATATATTATATATATATATATATATTGTACTGTGATTTTTTCTAATCTTATGTTGAAATAAGTCAATAATAAAAGCTTGGGTTCTCTTTATTTTTAACTATTTGTAGATGTGCAAATCAAAACTATCCAATTACATACTGCCTATATCTGCAGTAACAGTAGTTTCTATGCACTGCTATCCAAATATCTTATTATTTATTGTTTACATCAGTGCTTTTCAACCCTGTTCCTGCAGCAAATTTTGAATGTCTTCTTTTTCTGACACATCCATTTCAAGTCTTGGAGTTACTAATGATCTGAGGGAAGACTGATTCTCATACTTTCATTCAATTCTAAACATCCATGCAACCATCTTCTATACCTGTGTTTTATAGAATCAGTGGGAGTGTGCAATGGTGATTATTTCTCAGGATATAATGTGTTGAAGGCAGGGACACACCCTGGACAGGCTGAATTTTAGCCTTTTTTTAAATCCACTGAAGACAAAAAAAAAAAACATTTGAACATTTGACTATTCTCACATTTTGAACATATCGCATAAACAAATTCAAGAGTTCATGAAGGAGATTAAATTTGTAATGAACCACTGGTCACTTGTATTCTGCACTTTCTAAACGAATACATTTTCTCAGCAAAATATTTAATGTTGACAATAACCAGGTTTTTTTTGTTTGTTTGTTTTTTGCAGTAACTACCACAAGGTGATGCAACAGACTTTGGACTGTTCGTTTTATACATCCTGTATTAATAAACTGCACATATAATGAGCTTCAGCCATTTTAAAAACTTCCTCTTCACATCTCACATCTCACATCTCCCTCTTCTCTAGTGCAGTCCGTGGCCCTCATGCTCATCTCATGCAGATATTCGAAACCCCTGAGTGTCAGGCCATATCGCTTAAATGACTATTTTTGGACAGTTACTCCCATGAATCACTGCACCATAGAAACCCCATTCATGTGACCTGGAATCTTCATGAACGATTAACGGGATGGCTTTTTAGAGAACCAAATAAAATGGCACCTTTTTAGTGAAGAGCACTGTCCATTACCTCCAGCCAAAAGTAAAGAGTGGACAACTCCCAGGCAGAGGATCTTCATTCGTAGTGAAAGCCCTGATGTTAATTAAAGATTTTTTTTTTCCCCAAAAGTGCACCCTTGGCTGAGAACGAATGAAGCACTCAGTTGCATTTGTGTTTGGAGAAGCATTCTCTCTGTATGAGTGACCCTTCTCAAGTGGCTGATATATCAAAACTTGATAGATACAAGAATTGCGTGCCATTGGTTTCTTTATGTGCCCGTCCAGCTCATTTGAAGTATTTCAGTCATCAGGCTTTGGCAAGGGATATATCTTAATAGCTTGACCACAAGGGTCTATCATCTCCATTCTTGCTCTGAAGGTCTTTGAGGGAGCCCTCTGAGTGGCCATAATAGGACTCCCACTGCACAACGATTCACAACAGGATGAGTGGAAAGGATTTTTGTACCGGCAAGGAGCTTCATGAATACATTGCTAGTCAAACCAGGTACTTTAGATTAATATGGAATCTGAATGCAGTGATGAGTCCAATTTATTTATGTGTATTCATCACTCTGGCATTGCTCTCAAGAGCATGGATAACATGAGGCTAATCTTAAGTCTTTTACCCGTAAAGTGGTGCCCAACTAAAACCTGTGGTAATGTATTCCTCCACTGATTGATGGTTGCTCTCTCTGTATTTAACATCATTGTGATGGAAAGATTCCACGCTGCCCACAATAAAATCTTTAAGACTCTTTTCAGCTGTCAATAAGAATACAGAGGTTCATTTTGGAAGATGCTGTCCTTGTGCTGAAAATAAAAATAAAAATAAAATCATTCATTTTATTTGTGTAAGCCTAGATATTATGAGAGACAATACAGGTCTACCTTTGTCTCTTAATTGCAAATTAGATCATGTGATAAAATGTCTTACAAGAAGACCTCTATTTAAAAAAGTTAGGTTTTTAGCTGTACTGTAACATATAAAGATATTTCTTCATTGCAAGCTAATAAACATTTACAGTTCAAGAGTTGCATTTCTGTATTATTTTGTAAATTATGACAAATACTGATGCATGTAAATTAAAAAGACATTTTCTGTTTAAGCACTAGATAAAGCATTGCTCTTAGCATTAGCCATCTGTGGAATCTGTAATAGGCCTACTTCAGTTATTACTGAGGCATAACTTTGCACATCCTTATCTGCTAATTAATTATTAATTACCATATTCGGAATTAATCGATTATATGCACATTGGCTTCACACCTTGAGTAGACCACGAATGAGACCCGAGTCCTCTGACCTCTGATATCAACAACTGCATAAGGAATATATTAAGTAAACGGGGCTTTAACCAACGCAACATGCCATATCAGCTCATTTGGCCGTGCAACATCATGGCAACCAAGCAATTTATTGTAGAGATTTCTGCCAAAGACATTCTTAGCCGCGGGTTTACCAAACACGTGAATTAACTTTTTTGTGTAGGCTATTTGATATAATAAACAGCTTTGAACAATTCACAGCCTAGGTTTATCAAAACGCCACAGAAGGTTGTAATAGCACTTTGGTCAATAGTGTAGCATGAATCGGTGAATACGGATCAGCTAAAAGCGCTCTTATGAGGCAACCATGTTTGCTCTCATGACCAATTTATTGCCGAAGAACATATGGCCTATATTTTGTCTCAGGTCACTGCAGGGGGAAAACAAACATCATGCAATGTTAGTAGCAAATCTAAGGCAGAGCCAGCTATGCAAACGTGCTTGGACCATATCAGAAGAGGAGTGCTTGCTCTTCGGGTATATAAAGCACATCGGGCTTATCGGTGCGTGCATCCTTACTTTCATTTGGAGAAGTTTCATTAACTGTGCGGTAGGCACGTGCGGTGGGGGGGGGGGGGGGGGGTGTTGGGTGCTTGAGCACCTGCCCCTTTGCCCCTTGGTGCCCAAAGTGCCCTTTTGTCAAAGCAAATTTTCCTAAATTTTTTTGTAATAACATGCCCTTTTGTGATTGCCTGCCCATGCCCAATCTAAATATTAGTAAAATGTATTAATAATAATTTGGCCGTAAATAAAATGACCCCCATGATGACCTTTCACCTGACGACGACGACCTCCTCCGAGCTGGACGATTCCTCTCAAGCTGCACGCAAATTTTTTGATTGCTAGAGGATATTGTTAACACCGTGGCAGCTGGTAAGTGGTGTTTCATTGTCAGCGAAGTGATTTTGATGTTTATTTACTTATTATTATTTTACAAGAACGATGTGATGTGAGAACATGCAGATATGTTGTTTATATTGCTGTGTGTAGTCTGTAGTGTAGAGTAACGTTAGCGTGCTGTCTGAGGGAGAAAAGTTTCACAGGCATCGAGGGGTATGGTCTTTTTTATGTTATTTGAGTAAACTAGTATTATATTACAGTAGGCCTATTTATTTATTTTTTAAACATAGAGTGCCTTAAAAATAATTATCACAACACTGGTAAGGCTTATTCAGATTCTCTCATTCTCTGAATTATCATTATAAAAATAAAAACAATTAAGAAATGAATTAAAATATAATTATATTTAAATGTGACACAAATATATATATATATATATATATATATTGACATATGACACCTGACATCAAAGTGCAGTGTGAAGGAGATGGATGAATAACACTTGTAGCCTGTCATTTGTTTACATTGCAAAGGTGTTCAAATTTAGACAACAACAACTGCAACGGTTATAATAATATTAATCACTATATTCCAGTGTATCAGTTGTTTAATGTTTTGTATCAATATTTAAGGTGGACTTATTGATTAGGTGCAAGAGTAGACAGTAGTGATGGTTAAAATAATAGATTAATGCTGAAATAGTAAATTATGCCTTGTTTCTAAATGGACAGAGAGTTGAAAGTAATAGAGCTGGGGCCCATTTCACTAAGGAGGTTCAACCAACTCTGAGTTTAAACTTGAACTCTGAGTTGACTTACCCTGAGATGGGAAACTCTTGAGTTTTTGGTTACAGAACAGCTGAAATGAGTTGGTTTAATCAATTCTAAATTTACTGACTCTGAGTTAAGCGCGTGCACCACTACTATAAAAAGCCAGTATCAATGGAGCACTGATATTACGATTCACCATGGCAACAGCTCCCGCCAAAAATCCATCTGCATACTTCAGACTCGATACAAATGTAATTCTTATCAGTGTTATAATATTACAGGTGAAAACTGGCAGAACATTAGATTAATGAATTAATAGCTAATCATTTTATGGTATCTCATGGGCAAAAAATATATATAAGATAATCATATTAATAATAATATTTTAAGTGTATTTTTCTTATTTTACAAATGATCTTCCAATAGAGTAAGAAAAATACGGCAGTGGCTATTTACACTAAGTGGAATTAACATACTTTCTTAGTAATAGATCCTATTTACAGTAGGCTAAGTGCAAGTAGCTCTAGATGCTATTTACAGAAAAAAATCGTGAAAATTGTGATATATTCTATTTACCATGTAAAAGTAGCAGTTCTTTGCAACAGACTAAGTGTAAATAATAATTAGATGCTAGTTATACTTTACACTGGCAGATACATTTGCACCTCAGTATTGTTATACATTAACAGGATGCAATAATAACATTGTAAATTATTATATTTATTATTAGTTGTATCATTATTAAACACTCGTTAGGCACTTTACTTCTACTTTTAGAACATTTTGTTAATTTTTATTGAAAATAAAAATCAGCCGCCAGGTGAGCGTTTATTACTATTACTCGACCTCTCCGCGTACAGTGCGTTAGGTAGGTTGTGCAAAGTTTAAATGCTTGCGTGTGCGCGCGTGTTCGCGCTAAAGGTAAACTTGTTCGCGTGTTCGCGCTAAAGGTAAACTTGCTTGTGATGTTTCATGGGGTGCAATCCTCCCCTTGCTATTAAAGTCTAGTCATATTCGAAAATAATTTCTGTTATTATTCCCTTTATCATGAAATAGCAATCTCTGTTTATGAAAAACTGCATAACCACATGACAGATTAAAACCTTTGTTTCATTCTCACCATAATAAATAAAAGTATTCAAAGATTATTATTATCATATGTTGTTGTTGTTGATGATGATGTTGCTGCTCCTTATTCGTTTTTATCGTTTATAGCCTAATCACATTGTTAATTATAACTGCATTTAACTGCATATCGTATGTCAAAAACGTATATATATATATATATATATATATATATATATATATATATATATATATATATATATATATATATATATACACACACACACACACACACACACACACACACACACACCGAAATATAATCCAAAACTTTGTTTCTGTGTCACAGAAAAAGCAATTCCATCTGTTCATTTTAAATCATGTTTTTCAGGCTATACGCATTTGTACCGACAGAGTTCGCCCGAGTATCAGAAATGTCTCTTTTTTTTGCCAATCTCCACAATCCCTCTCAGTGGAAATCATATAACTGGATGCAAGTATAATTTATTGGTGTGAAAGAAAGAACTCTCTCTCTGAAATAGCATATGCGTTATTTCTAACTTCACGTGTGCGTAAAGCAGACAGTTTATTTCAATTAATCTATCATTAATTTCAAACGGATTGCAAAAAATAGAGACAGACGTCCCAGTGGACTTTAAGATAGCGTGATTAAAATGATAATCCTTAAACCAATTTGTTTTGGGTACTATGATAAAAGTGCCAGAACGGGGAACACTATGCGCCATGAAATTTACCGTTACATTTAAACTGGTAGTTACACAAATGAAGGCATGTCCCTGGGCCATGGGCACCGTGTTAATCTCTTTGTGACATGTTTAATCATTAGAGGCTCTGAGACGAATAAAGGCGCAGCGTTTGCCCTGCAGTCCGGAGAATCAGACCAGCTCTGAACGATCTGTGCTGCGGGGCATTTTCTTCGGGCAGCGGCTAAATCCCACAAACCACCAGACTCATTTTTATACCAGCATTTCCCTGTTATGGTCTTTTAATCGCAGGGGGAAAGCAGAAAATCGCTCTTGTCAGTTTATACATTTATCATGAGCACCTAGAGGGAAACAGGGTTACATTTATCAAAGCTTAAATGCTCGCCCAAGGCACCGGAATAAGCTGAAATTCGTCGATTAAAGCAAGAAAAGATCAACGTTATTACTCCCATGGCCTTCTGGCAGCATTTTTCTTTTCTCTTTAATCAAGCGTATAAAGGTTTTTTTTTTTTTTTTTAGTTATTAACAAAAGCTTCCATAAAATGACAGGTTAAGACATTTTTGTTAGACAAGGAATTAATGAAGGGATGTTCAGTGTTACTTTATCGACGTATGACGAAACAGTATTTTTAAATAAATCTAAAGTATGTTACAGTATCAGATTACAGTGAACGTCCACTGTGTCCTCAAAAATACAATAAACCATCTTTATGGTGGATTGTGGATTTTATTTTAAACATACGTTAGGCTACTACTTCTAATAATTTTCACACAAAACAGTTTATTATTATTATTATTATTTTGTTTTATTTTTTTATTTTTTTTCAATTGAAAATTATGATTTTAACCATTTTTTCATACTATATCTAGTCAATCTGACACCAAGTGCACACAACCCATGAGAGGCCCTCAAGTAGCCTACCGAAATATTTAGATAGCAAATGCGATGTAAACACCGTTGTGAATGCCCACTGGGAATTACACTACTTTAGCCTACCTCAAGTCGGTGCGCTAAGATACTGTCGTTCCTCTTTTCAGTATACGCGTAAAGACAAACTGTCTATTTGAGCTACCTGCAAAAGTAAACAGGTAAACAGAAGGAAATGGCTCTTGAAGTGAAGTATAGCCACTTAGCCTGTGCACATTTACTTCTCCTTACCAAACTCCTCGGTTCAGTTGTTCAAACACATTCCCAGATCACTGGCCACAGGCAACCTAGTCCTGCCATCGATCTCGGAGTGTGTTGTGCTGGTTTCATGGGAACAGATTTGCGCATTAATTAATACCTTGTTTACCATTTCTGTCACTAGCCTATACTATTCTTGAAGTAAAATGTGTAACAGTTTATACTGTGTTTAGTGTAAACCTGCGTATAGATTGCGCTTTTAAGGTTCTTGTCATTTATCATTTAATGTGTACAGGGATGTGTTCAGAAGCCCTGTCTCTGAAGCATGGAAAGACAGGGAGAATGACCTTGCGAAAAGCGTTCACTGCTCGACTTTGCTCCTGGCCCGTCCAGTTCAATGCTCCCATTGTCTGATTTTTCTGTCGTTGCATGATTAATTTGACGTAAAACCCTGGTTAAGTATTAACCTATCAGGCAATCGATCACGAAACTGATCATAGGATGAAAGATAAGCTTGGTTACTTGTGTGTTGCACCTTATGTAGATTTTTTTTTTCGATGTGATTGCTGATATTTTAAATCTCGCTAAATCCAGTATCCTTCAGGATATTTTTAATTTCTGTATTAGGCTATATCGAATATTCTCTATATATTCTAATATTCGCTAGCAGAAATTATGGAACGGTTTATTTCAACTGCAGTTATTAGTCAATAATATATATTTTCAACACATAATAAATAATGAAAAGCAAATAAGTTTATTTAAGTTGTACCCCACTTATCAGCATTCTTCAAGTAGCCTAAGTGTGTATGCTTGCATGCGTGCGAGAGAAAGAGAAAGTGCGCGTAGAAAGTGCGTGAGTGCGTGCGTGTGTGTGTGTGTGTGTGTGTGTGTGTGAGAGAGAGAGAGAGAGAGAGAGATGAAGGATTTTCCTTGATATTGTGAAGGGGTACAGAAATGAATGAAGAGATAGTCCATTGAAAGCAGTGAATGCCATGACAACTAGGAACAACCTCAGATTTATTCCACACAGTTAGAACGTATTGTAGCTACAGGGGCGTCAATCATCTATTATTTTGTCCCTAAATAAATGCAAAAACTACGGCCGGACAAAGGCTTCCAACAGGAGCCTGACATTTGTCTACATTTCCCCTATTGTCTGCAGCTTAGCAATCGGTTTGTATTTGTGTTTGCCCGGGTTCGACCACCCAGGATGAGCAGAGGACTGGCTAGAAACGTGCAACATTGTCACCCACATCACATACTAGATAGGAGGCAAAGAGGCAAAAAAGAAAAGATAGGACTGAGAGTTGAAAAGGAGAGGCAAAATACACAACAATAATGCTCCACTTTTTGTGCTGCGGACAGCGAAAAGGAGCAATACAAATAAAATGATCAGAAATTTGTTTAAATAGGAGACAATACATTTTCGTTCACGTCATTTGAACATAGGCTAGTTTTACTGTTTATCCACATAATCATCTCGATTGTCTTTGAAAAACGTTGAAAAAAAATGTTAATAGTACGAGTAATATTTCGCTTTTAAAGTGAGCTAAATGACATAAATTATGCAAATTGCACTATAATGTGCAAAATTGTATATATATATATATATATATATATATATAATATAATATAATATAATAACAGTTTCTATAAAAAAATTATAAGAAGCTAATAATCATCCAGAAATAAATAAATAAATAAATAAATAAGATCATTTATTGTTCCGTTTTATCTTGTTTGATGGCTTAATCAGGTCCAGTGAACGATGCTTCTCCTTAATCCCGAACCAAAATATTGACCTGCATAAATTAGTCTGTTACCACTAGAGGCGATTTCGTTGCCCTTTTTTAAAGTAAACATTTTAGGGTATTACAAAGAGGCATCCTCCAATGTGGGATCCAAACAGCACTTTCAGTGCCTCATTTATTTACATACATATGCGTTCTAAGTAACTGGAGGAATTACTGTATTCACAGGTTCTGTCCATGTTCATAAAGGCCTATGATGTGTATAAAGCTACTTGGAAGTTCTTTGTATGTAAATAGGGTGTAAAAAGGCCCTCCCCATCTTTGTAATTAATTGACACGTTATACCACTCATCATGTTCTGAAGCACCAATGGTATAGGCTAGGATCTCCCCAAAACCCACAATTTCACATCGGCAAACACTGTCTTCATCCACTTGACTCCCAAGACCCGCCCACACGTGGCCAACCTTTTTCGTTTTTAATGCTTTTTCACTGCAGGTTCATGTGTTGTGACCAACCTTATATGGACTGATCAGCCTGGTAATGACTTATTTCCCCCTAACACCCAGCAGTAGCGCAATATCCACGAGCTAGATATACCACTGCAGTCACCTTGGCGTTCTTCCTGGACTTACAGAACTGATTTCTCAGCTACTTTTTGGTTTCTTTCTTTTTTTTTCTCTCAAGCAACTGTTACCGATCGAGCCTCATGCGTCGACTTCAGTTTATTTCGCGCTGAAACGGCACTGATCCTGTGTTTTTTTTAAATCATCTGTGTTTTGTGTTTTATACAGAGGATTGCCAAACTGGTGCAGCAACTTTACTGCATCAAATGCCCCAGAACATGTCGTTGACCAACACAAAGACGGGCTTTTCAGTAAAGGACATTTTGGACCTCCCTGATACTAACGATGAAGAAGGATCTATCACGGGGACTGAGGAAGATACGGAAGGTTCTGAGGCGACTAAAACGCCTGGAGTGAATGTTCAAAACCTGCCTTTAAAGAATCCGTTTTACGATAATAGTGACAATCCTTACACCAGATGGCTCGCGACTACGGACAGCATCCAATACTCATGTAAGTAGCAAGAATCCACACAAGTTGAAACTCTCTTCGATTCTAAAAAGCACTTTTTTTATACTGTTCATCTATCACAAATGTTTGATTCTGCACAGCTGAAATTATTCGACAAAATCTTTGTCTTTGACACTGTCGTAGACGAATGTTCATCTGTAGATTCCGACTGTTGCGCTTGCCCTAAGGCGTAACCTGCCTGTTATATGCTTCTGGGTCGAGGTTAAATTAGTAATCAATACTAGGCTACATTTATTTTGTGTGTGTGTGTTTTATAAATCCTGTTTAAATTCCCAAGATATTTTCTGGGAGCTTTATTGACTGCTAGTTTTCCTCTTTGTTAATCAGTATAACTGTTGAATCGGCTATACGGCGAAATCAGAGATTGTTTGGGTCACACGCCCTATGATAATTATGGCCTATTAAAATGAAAAACCTGTTAATTTTTATGAAAAGATCTGTAAAAACATATTGTTGAATTGCTGTGTTTATTAGTCCGCCTGACCAATTTTTTTTTTTTTTTTTTTTTTGCGATTTACAGTTCAATTTTATATGATGTGGAATTAAATGTAGTATTTTTCCCCTTTTTTATTATTTTATTTTATTTTTTATTTTTTGATGTTGTTGAAACTAGTACACGGCCTATCCGCAAACTCTCAAGACTCGTCTGCAAAATCCCCGGAACCTTCAGCGGACGAGTCGCCGGACAACGACAAGGAAACTTCGAGCAACGGCAGCGACTCCGGTAAGAAGCGCAAAAGGAGGGTGCTCTTTTCCAAGGCACAAACTTACGAACTCGAGCGCCGGTTTAGACAACAGAGGTATCTGTCAGCCCCGGAGAGGGAGCATCTCGCCAGTTTGATCCGCCTGACTCCAACCCAAGTGAAAATCTGGTTCCAGAACCATCGATACAAAATGAAGAGAGCCCGGGCGGAGAAAGGTATGGAAGTGACCCATCTCCCTTCTCCTAGGCGGGTGGCCGTACCTGTGTTAGTCAGAGATGGCAAGCCCTGTCATACGCTAAAAGCTCAGGACTTGGCAGCCACTTTTCATGCTGGAATTCCGTTCTCCGCGTATAGCGCCCAGTCTCTCCAGCACATGCAATTTAACGCGCATTACAGCGCCGCCACCACGCCACAGTTCCCAACAGCACATCACTTGGTGCAAACGCAACAGTGGACTTGGTGAACAAATATTGACTTGCAAATGCAGGGCTGCGTTTTAAAGACTCTGGTAGGGAGCTTTCCAAACAAAAAATACAAGACTTTTTATTTTTGCAGCTTGACCCTTTCTCACCAATTTATTTTGGGGATTGACGTGTGCGCCATGTTTACATGTTTTCGTTAAGAAAACCGGGTCAAGCCTCTCCCCAAATTTAAGATTATTAAAGCTCTTGTGAAATTTTGTAAAGTATGTTTGTGTGTTGTAGAAATGTTTTCCTTTTGTCCTTCGTGTTTTAAGCACGCGTGCAAACCACTTTATGATTATAGAAATTTGTATTTCTTTCTTTTACAATGGACCGAATATATTTATGGCCATGAATAAACATTGGCAATCTTTAGCTTATTAAAATGGTTTGTTTTCTATGTAAATATTTTGTGATAACTGTTTGCAATATTATGTTTGACCGTTCAGTAAGCTATAGCCTAAATATTATCCGATATTTAGGGAAAATGGAACATCATTTGTTATAAATATCCCTCATGTTAATTTCAATAACACCGCGCGCTGGCGAGGGAGATCTACAATTCTTTTTATTAAGACTTTTAATAAAATGATGTGTTTCAGAAATTCCGATTTGTTTTGCGTTTGGTCTCAGTGATTTCGGACTCCTTTGCAAAATATGGATCGTTTCTTCTCCATTTCGCATTAATATAAATACTTTATAATAAACCACTAGAACGAATAAATACAACTAATATAATTATGCTCATTTATAAAGCATTATGTTTGCACAAATGTTGCTTTGGACAGCTTGTCGCTCTCCCTGTCACTTCATCAGCGACACAATTGGCTTCAGTTTTCCGAATTTATCAGTACGAACACTTCAGCAATAAGAAGGCTAAAGTCACTTGTGAAATGGGGGTAAAAATCCACTCACTTAATAGAAGAGGGCTTCTTCAGCTAAGAAGCTTTTCATTCAGGCGCTCTCTCCTTTTCAGGCTCCGCGGCTGACATCTCGGGTGTTAAGAGAGAAAACACACGTGACAAAGTTTTGTTATTGTGATATTATGTGATTGCAAGGTAATTATATAATATTTTATTGTCAGCTAAACAAATATTTTGTTAGGCGTTGCTACGGTGTATCAAAAATTCTTGAATTGATACCGCGGTCTTTTTTTTTTTTTTTTACACATCGAAGTCAGCTAATGAATAAAAGTCAAAATTAGTATATGGATTTTCTTTCTTTCTTTCTTTTTTTTTAATGTTTTTAAATAGGCAGATCCCTTTTTGTTTCGTTTCCGGGTAAAGATTATGGTAGGTATATTAGTGACTTGGGTAAATACCATGATTCTGTGCAAAATCCGTTTTTCAAATATATTTTACAGCAGATATGACATTAAACCTGGCTTTCATTTAACAAACGGTTGAATAGAAACGCTGTGCTAATCATTTGCATAATTAATATTAAGCTATATTTCCACCGTTAGTTTTATTCGATCAAGATTGTGCCTTTTTATATTTTGTTTATTTATTAAGAATTTTATATAATAGTTGCCTAACATTCTGACAGTCATTGCAAAACCGTTTCGTTAGAAAGCGGTGGTGTGGAAATGACAGAATTGTCTTACACCTGTTGTGTACTGTAAGAACTCATTTGTGGCGCTATAATTAACGTGCATATTAACAGGGAGAGAAAGTCCGTATTTATTGGTGCTATTCAGGCCCTTTATCTGGATAAGTGTATCCCTGAGTCAGAGAGAAATATCTTTTTTTGTGTTGATTCTTTTCTCTGCGAATGGAAATGTCCAGTTATTATTAAAATACTAAGCAAAACATGCATTTAATAATGCAGATGTGTTTCGAACTGTTATCTATCTATGAGTTGCATCAATTGACAAGTCTGTTTATGTATGTAGGCTATGCATATAAGTGTGTGTGTGTGTGTGTGTCTATAAAATACGAAATTTGCATTAGATTTGTTTTCGTGCTTTCCTTTTTTTAACTAAATTTAAAGGATAAACCATTTACTAAGTATTCCGCGTATGACACATACCGCGTATAATACAAGCAAAAACGGTTTCCATGAATTTTACACTACATATGTCTTAGGGGGAAAAGAAAAAAAAAATTCTGTGTAAAAATACTGAAGTATTGTACGATATTATCTGGAATTAGTCTTGGTTACGGAGTATTACAGCGAAAAAATTAGAAGTAAGTGAGTCGCAAACGCTCATACAACGATTTTGAATGTATGCTGAAGTTAACGCGTGGATAATAGCCTAACCCTTTTTGCTTCCAAATGGGATATTTTAAGGAAGTGTGCACTTGGGTCATGGATCCAGATAACTGTTACCTTTTTTTGAACATCAACATGAATAATTTCTTATCATCCATATCTCCAAATGAGGGTTCTCAACGCCTTAATAAGCAGGACAAACATTTGAAGGAAGTTATTGGTATTTTATTGCCAATATAAGATACAGATTAGATTCAACCATCTCAAACGTTTTGCAAAATCAATGTATTTTCAGTGTGATGTGGACCAAATCGCATATCAGCAATATACTTGCCACAAGATGGAGACAGAGCCCACTGAAAGGAACAGTTAACGCTGATCACTCCGTAGGACCAGTTTAAGAATAGTCATGTTAGTTTCATGCTGCAAATGTCGATAATAAAATTGGTACAAATACATATAAATCACACACTAAATTGAAGGCAGGTGTATTATTTAACAATATTGTTTTATTTGTTTAACAATAGAGTTAAAAATAAATGCTGTATTTAAGCGAGGTGTTTAGACGCTATGATGAATTTTGTGGAATTCATGAGATGATCCGCAGAGAGGCGCAATTGGTCCACACAAACCATAACTTCAGCATCACAGCGAGCATAAATCAGAGCACAGCTATGGAAGTGGATAAGTGTTATAAACGTCATTGTTGTTATTATCTTGTCATCAAACGTTGCCTTCTCTGGACATTTTAACGATAAATTACATGGCATATTAACATAGGATACAATTTTCTGATTATGCATGACCACTAAATTATTACTTCCACTCTTGCTTCCCAGAGAGTTGTTAAGCACCCTCATTATTATTATTATTTTAATTATTATTATTAATAATAGAATATATGCTTACTTCTGAATGTTTGTCAAATGACAAAAACTTCTAATAATAGCAAACTGTAACTCGGAATACATAATTGACAAAAATTATTTACTGTAGTAAAACCGTTGTTTTCTTTAATCTTTTATTTATCCATTTGTTTATTGCATATGGTGAAATATTCAAGGATTGCTTCAGGTCACACACTTGGAGTTCTCTGTCTCTGCATAGTTATAACAGTTTTAAGGTTCAGAGCTTTCTTAAGTGTTCTACAGGCATAAATGGACCATGAATTTCATATCCTCTTTATGAATCATTACCAATATTTTTTTTCTTTACCCATATGGTTAACCATAACAATGCAATAAAATAATTCAGAAAGAAGGGGAAATGAAAAATAAAGTTGAGCTCACATCTACTTCATAAGCATAACCATAATTAGTGAATTTAGGGTAGGCTTGTAACTGAACCTGCGTTATTTTTTTCTTTATTACAGTACACTAACATAACAGTTTTTAGTTATGTGAAATCAAAAATCAGATTGTTAATCCACGTTTTCAGTGGATTTGCAGATAGAAAAAGATACAAATGTAGTTAATCAAACAAGCAAGACTTCTGAAATTATATGCAAACTAAAAATACTTCGACTTGTTTCAAATGAAAGGCTATTATTTATTTGCCATAAAAATCTAAAAATTTAAATATAAAAAATTAATTAACAATATAAATATGTTAGAGAGCATTCAAGGTTGTCATGTAAATGTGGTATTTTACATTAATTTGTACTATCTGACAAAAACTCCACTGCTAATCATAACAGCCAAGCAGGACAAGCAGTGAGCAAATTGTACAAAAATGTTGGAATGAGTTTCCACAAATTTGCAACCAGTTTGCAACCAAGTAAAATACTTTCCTAGACATTCATTTACAGTATGTACAGTATTACAGTATATCTAGGTTGATACTATGCAGAGAATATGTTTTTTCATGAGAATCACACAACTTCCTAGAGGTTATTGTCTATTTACCTTCATTGCATCAAGCTGAATCTCTTTCTTTTGATGTCTCTCCCAGCACATATCCATACATTTATATCCATTAACATGTCTGTTATCAGTTGTGTACACAAACCTGCAGAGAGGGCCCTCTCCCCCCACCCATGTGCACACCACTGTCTGTTATAATATTATCCATAATAATACTAATACTAATACATAATAATACTATAATACTTCCATTCAGTGATGTAAAGTACACTCTTAAAAATAAAGTCTCTTAAACCGTTCTTTGGCAGGGTGTATGGTTCCATGATGAACCTTTAATATCGAAAGAACCTTTCCATTGCACAAACGTTTTTGTAGCACAGAACTCAACATGCTGTAAATATATTTATATATATATAAATATTTTTTCCTTCTGGAAAGTGAAATCAAGTGAGCTAAATTGTCCTGCCTGACCCAGATAACATTATTGTAAATATGAAGTATTTATTTTCAGTTATATAAACAGAGTTGTGGTGTTTATCAGTAAAAAAAAAAAAAAAAAAGAAAGAAACGTAGATCAGTCCTTTTGTATCTATTTTAATGCTGTTTTGCATGAATCAAACCTCTCTGAAAATCCTCAAAAAGTAAAAATTTCACTTTCACTTAAGTGTCACTTAGGCCTACTAGTACAATTATGTAGGCTATTTAACAAAAGTTTAGTATTAAAAAATGCACTCTTTTAAAATGAAATAAAAGGCTGAGTGTTCACAAAAACAATACAAAATCTTAAAAAGTGCCTCTTTGTCTCACTGTCACACAGGCTAAGAGTGGCATTTTGCACCTACACTAAAATCCAAAAGTTTACCTTACTTAGATATAATTAGTTATTTTCACTGTTACGCTACTGGGTTTTATTAGAATACAGCACATTTTTAAGGCAAATAAAACAATTAAATTACTGCTTTGAGTGATGCTTAAATCATTGAAGTAGCCAAAAAGGAACCAATGACATTAATAAACCAGTGAGAGGCAGCAGTGCACTAATGTGTTACTAATGTACAACAAAACAAGAGGAGGAGGAGGAGAAGAAGAAGACAACGAAGAAGAAGAAGTTTGTTTCCCAAAGTCATCTGGAATGTTGAATTGTCAATACAACTGAAAAATTTGAGATAACATCACATAAGCTGACTTCATAAAGTGATGTTGTTTTTCCTTAAAAAAAAGGTTGTGTGTGATCTCACCATTATGGTGATTAGTGTTTTCTTTGTGTTCACTTAGAACTTCATCTATATTATTATAATTTTCTTCCTGTTGATGCAACAGTGCAACATGCTTTCACAGTTAGTCTATTTAGTTTCAAAGGAAAGGATGTAATAAATAAGTTACTTTTAGAAGGTGACCTAATTTCTAATTAAGTTATTAGCTAGCATATTTTTCATATTGATTAACAATCTTTTACTATTTTAACGTGTTTCATAAAAATTTTGTGAAGCTTTTATTTAAGTTGATATCCTTTAACATATGAGGCAATATCTTGTAATCGATCATACTCCTATGGTCCATAAACAGACACAAACAACATTCAGCACACCAAACACAACAATGGTAATATTTAAATTTTATTGATTTTATTAATTGCAACAAGAAACATTTTATTTGGTCTTTTTGTTGTGCTACTACTGACACAAGACAGCAAATAAAATGGGTCGTAAAATTTTGAAATGAGTTTTAAATTCGTGATTTATTGATAATTTAATAAGATTTTAAATTATGTAGTGTTTTGTATGTAAATTCTAGATGTTTAATTATGTTCTGTAAATGCTGTGTGACTGACGGATTTTAATGGGTGTGCATGCTGAACACTGGAGTCGCATTCAATCACTGGAGTGGAGGGAGTTACCATGGAAACGGGGCGGCAACAGCAACTGACCAGCAGCAAAACTCAATCTCTCACGAGTTTTACTGGAGGGGACCCGATTGCGCAAGAGTCAACTGATGTTCAGGGGACCCAGAAAACAGTAGCATCCCTGCACCCAATTGTTGTTGACACTTCTCTTACTTGTAACTGATACACTTCTGTAGAATATTTACTCCATAGAAAAAGTCTGTTATCATATCAACCATTTTCCGAACTTTTATCTTTTATGAAAGTTTGGGCTTTTATCACATCTTTATGTGTAGATGAGAGGTTTTGATAGCTTTGTAAAGGTTTTGCTGGCAGTTTGTCAATGATTTATTGGAAATTAGCTACTTTATTTAGCCTATACTGTACTGTTAATCGGTGACGTCACTTACATGTGAAATCATATTGCTGACAGAAATGTAGAAAACAGGCGAGCTGAGAAAGCTCATCAACTATATTCATATGCAACACAACATATTTGCTTATATCGCCATCAGACTCTTATTACAGTTATTTTATTATATGATATTACTATTTTTCTTCATACAAATACTGTATTCTTTGAAGAAATAATAAATGCAGACTTGGTGAACAGAAGAGTTAAAAAAAAAAAAAACATTAAAACATTGTTATGTTTTTACAGGTACTGTATTATATTGTTACCTAGTGCTTATATTCCAAAAAAATCAGATGGAATTGTAGCTCAGGATGTTGGGATAGGCTTCAGCCCACACAACCTTACAGAGGATAAGTGGTTTGGAGAGTGAATAGATGGATGGATGAACTTAGAAGATAACATTTTAACTTTGTTTCTCTTCTTACTACTGTTCAGCTTAAAAAAGTACCTATCCATTAGTTTTGTTTGTAATTTTGCATCATTATAACTATTCTAAAACTATAAAATTATTTATTATTTATTAGTCAACCATTCATCAGAAGGACTGTGAAAGTGGGAACTCTTTGAACTATTCACTGCATTACACACTAGGGATGGGTATTTTTGTACATTTTTCATTTCAAGTACTGATAGGTTTTATTTTGACCATCTGGATGTCATGCTGTCCTAAAACTGACCAGTCAAAGCTCAGGTTACTCCTGAAATGCTGAAATAAACAATCAGAAAAAGATAAAAAATATTTACCGAGCATCAAAGTTATATTAGCAATTTTATTCTCTACTTTACTTATGCCCTTTTTGAGCACTTGTGCTTCACTGAGAATTGAATGTCTGTAGATGTTTAAGATGCTTGTGTAACACAAGATGCTTGTGTTAACATTGATTTCATGGAATTTTAAGGTGTTCGCTTGACTGACTGCTCTCCTCACAAATCAACTGTTTCTTGTTTTTTTAATGGCATTTCTTTTAGATGTTAAGGACTAGTGCATCTTTGAGCCTATACATTCAGTATGAATATAAAAAATTCTTAAATTCCGTTAAGATCAGATACTCATACTTTTACTGAAGTTGTTTTGTAATTGGTGATATGTAACTTGTAATAGAGTAATTTTCACTGTAAGATATATCTGTACTTATACTCAATTATTGTTTCAGGTTCTCTTTACATCTCTGTTTTCATTCAGTGAGTTTGACAGACCTCTTCCAGAAGTGGGCAAGATTTTAGCAACAACAGTATGATTTAAGATCCCATTGCCAATTTGGTCAAACTTCATTTCAAGGACACACTTTATTTTATTCTCACTATTAACTTACTATTAACTATGACTTTTGTTTCAAACTCAAATGTGCTAATACTTGCTAGTAATATGCATACTAATAAGCAACTAGGTAATAGTAAGAATCGGTCCTTAAACTGAAGTGTTACTGTCAATTTGAATTGGCTAGTAAAAGAAAGTAAAAAAAAAATTTGTATCGTAAATGTCTTCTCTGTTTCTTGACAATCGTCATCACTGAATTGTTTTACACTGTACTTTCACATACTATGTCAGTGGAAGCTGCATTATGGCAATTTTTCAAAATAGGTGCCTCGTTAGCATATTAGCATATCATTAACTTTAAGCCAATGACAAATTTCGCTGATACAATCACATCCTCAGATGTGTCAAGCCACAGGATTCGTTTCTGTGGACAGGACAGCA
Organism: Carassius carassius; assembly: GCF_963082965.1. Taxonomy (NCBI): domain Eukaryota; kingdom Metazoa; phylum Chordata; class Actinopteri; order Cypriniformes; family Cyprinidae; genus Carassius; species Carassius carassius. Next base: position 26,333,860 of record NC_081785.1, read on the forward strand.
GCATGGACTTCTCCAGCAGCGATGTACTCACCTTTGGCCCCTTCGGCACCAAGGTCAGTGAATTTGCTCTTCTGCATTAGCATTTGCTTGACACGCCATGGCTTGTCAAAATTTGCAGCGCCACAAGTGGTAACGGCAATCTCCCAATAAAAAAATGCCTAATTTTTCCGGGTGAAATGGGGATCCCTGAAGTGGTAAAGGACTGTGAAACTTTGGGGGTGTTGATGGAAGTGATCTACTGCATATATGCTTCGATCATCTAACTAAATATGATTCAGAATGTTGTTTTTGAAAAAAACATAAAATAATAAATAATAATTCTCAGCTTTTTTCAAAATGATGATTGTTTTGTGAAACTTACCTACATTAAAGTTTTGATAAAAAAGAAAGCTTGAAGCTATAATAAAACATATATTTTGTTCTTTATTTGATGTATTGCATGTTCATATTCATAAAACAAAATATTTTGGAGGCCATTAAATTTTTTTTCAAATGATGAAAAAATGCTGGCGGTGGCTGTAAACTTTCATAAAAAAATGCTAGCGGGGAAATAATTAAACTCAAAGGTGAATGGGGCTCACAAGTAAGACACCTAATGTCATCCCGACATAACATCTCTGTCCCTTCTGAAAATTAACCATGGTTTTATTGTAGTACAAGTGTAGTAACCATTGCTTCACAATTTTACTACAAATACCATGGTTAAACTATGGTTTAATAATAGTAACCATGTTTTTTCATTGTTTTATTTGCAGTAAAACCATGGTTAACTTTCGTAATGGAAACTCCATAGTTTTGGGATAAATTTTATTTGGGGGAGCTCACATATTACATCAGAGGTGCTCAGTCCTATACCTGGAGTTCTACTTTTCTGCAAATACATCTGAACCAGCTAAAGAGGATTTTAAGGCAAGACAATACAGGTAAAAACATTGTTAAATGTACTGTTCAGTTTTGAGGTTTTGGGTTATTCCACTTCAGTATCACTTCATAATAACTTTCATTAATAAATCATTATCAGATAATACATAATATTTAACAGATCCTTAGTTAATATATATTCAAATAGCTACATGTATGAGGTAATGATCATGTAAATGTTTACTAATGAACCATTGCTTACTTTGGCAACACTTTATAATAACATCATTAACATTCAAGTCATTAACATAAATTATAACACAAGTCATTAACAAACATTATATAATATATGATATGATATTTAACAGATCATGTATAAAGTAATGTACTTGTAAATGTCTGCTAATGAACTAACTGAACATTAACCAATTACTAATAAATCATGAGAAATTAAAATGTTTACAGATGTTATTTAACTTAAATTCATATGTGATCATGCAAATCTACAAATTAATTTAAAAGTTCTTTATAATTTTCGTTCATACATAAAAATCATTATACTTGTATAATGTTAGCTACTTATTAGTATACTTATAACTTCTTATAACTACTAACATATTTATTCTATTACATCTAACAATGACCGACAATCTACTACAATCTACTGAGAGTTAGCTGACTTCAATTCAATTCAAGTTATTTGTATAGCGCTTTTTATAATACAAATCATTACAAAGCAACTATACCGAAAATTAAGTTTCTACAATATTTAGTAGTAGTTTATAAGTGGTGACTGTCAGTTTGTGCGTGTATGAAAGGATTTTTCAGAATTCACATGACAAAAATGCAAATGTGTCAAAAAAGTACTAAATGAATAATTTCTACTTTAGGTCAGGTACTACAAAACATGAACTAATGATTGATAAATTATTTGTTGTCATGGAGTCGCAACCATCACAGACCAAAACAAATAAATTGTTATTCATCTATTGCACAAAAGCAACATGAACTAATATAATATATAAAGGATTAACATGTGCAAGCATTTGAAGAGTTTCTATTTAGGCTATAACTTGTTTGCAGCGTTGAGCAATAGTGCTAAAATTTGCGTGCTCATGAATCCTCTCATTATAACTCACGAATTGTAGACATTATGTAAACGCATGTAAATGCCTAACTTAAACAAATCATGAGGATAGTCAAGTTCATCATGGCTACAGTTAATTTCTGGAAGAATATGTGCTGAGAAGAATGAGCCAGGATTTACCTTAGAAGAAGATATGCTGAGAGGAATAACACAGAATTTACCTCAGAAGGCAACACTTTTTGCTTTTTGCTTTTTTTTTTTGCGATCAGATACCTGCCCCACAGATGAATTCTGCTGACTTTCACTTGAGTCTCTTCAAACTGTTTTCCCCTGAGAGCGCTGTACCAACATCAGATGATCAGCTACACTGATATTATATGGTAAACAACCTCCTTGACTACTGATGATGTTTTCTATTTTTCTTCAATCCATGGAAAGAAGCAGCAAACACTTAAATATCAGGTATGGTTTACTTGTTTTACTTGTTTATCTGTTTTCAGGAATGACTCAAAGTCTGTTCACATCACATCTCAGTGTGCACAATAATCTAAAATAAGTCCAGGCTTAGAGGCTTGAGACCAAGTCAAGGGAAACTCCAGCCACGGTGATGCGAAGGGCTGCAAGACGACAGCGGAAGAGGAGACAGGATAGGGTGGGATGGTGTTCATTTGTGAGCCTCCAGGCTTTCAGACCAGAACTTGGGGATGAGAGCCCTCTCCTCTTCATTGTGGCACAGTTGCCGTGCAATACACAGCGTACCCTCAGACGCAATGCACACTGTCTGTGGTTTTCTCCCTTGTGGCAGGCGTTTTTGTCGGCACACACACATTGACTGATGTCATCAGCAGCTCTGGCTCCAAAGCGATCCCCAGCACTGTCACGATGGGCTCGGACATGGGCACTGTGCATTTGGTAGATGGAGGGCTGGGCACTGGGTTGGGAGTGGAACCAAGATCCATTTCTTGCCAGTGTCCACTCCACAATGGTGGCAAAATTTGCTCTATTATGCTCCAAGATTTTAGACCATCTTTGGACAACAGTGCTCAGCAAGAGATGCTCAAACTTGCATCGTAGAATGCACAGAGAGAGAGTTTTCTGGGTAGCTGGTTAGAGCAACGATGATCAGGAACAGTCTGGTATGGGCCTCGAGTGATCTCTCCCCCAGGAGGAGGAAGTATTCCGGATGGGAGAGGGGATCCATAGAACACAACGGAAACAACATGCTGAGGGAAAAGGCACAAAACAAAAATGGAGGGTAGACACACGGAGGTTACTGTTTTAGGATGGGTCTTCTGTCACTAACTGTAATGGTGAGGAACAATGGAGATGATGGATAAACTAAGCAGTCTTTAATCCAAGAAACACAGGGTACATCCAACACTGGGAATGGCAGAAAAAACATGAACATAACAAGTAGACCCAACAGAGACAGACTACACACACTAGGAATTAAATACATAGGGAAATGTGGATAATTAACTAAACACAGCTAGAGACAAATGATGAACAAATCAGGAAACCTAATGGAAACAGGAACGATCAAATAAGGAAACAAAGGAACAGAAAAAGGGGAAAAACACAACACAGAACAGTCCAGAATCCTGACATAGGCCTTATTTTAGATACATTTTTTATTTATATTTTATTATTTATTTTAGTTTTTAGGATAAGGTCATGTCATCACCGCCTGACCAGTTTGTCATAACTTTTGACCAGTTTGAATAACTGTACATATCTTTACTCCACAAATCTGTGTTTCAGCGAAAGCCCTCATCAACTAGTGCTCCAAGGGGAACATTATCTCAACACACCTTCTTCAAAAATTAAATGTCTGGAGGAAAAGCTGCTTACAGGATTTGAAAATTCACACCATCCAAGGAAAGTTGCTGGGTTGTGGTCACATCCGACACTTCTCTCCCACACTGACGCTCCTTATTGGATGCCAGCACACCAAGGAGATCACGTTCATGGTACTGGAAGGATGCACCACATATATCATCCTGGGATGCCCATGAATGTCACAACACCATCCAAGTATCAACTGGAACACCAGTGAAATACTGCAACAGAGTGAGTCTTGTTTCCATACATTCCTGTCATCTGTCCAGAAACCTTCCATTCCTTGTTCTAAAACCTTCTCCAAACAGAAACCACATATCTCTCTATCAATTTTACATCCATCGAGAGCCTTGATGTGGAACACAAGGTGGAGATTCCACAAGAGTACCAGGCGTTCCTCCACATCAGCCATGGGACTGTGCAATCGACCTGCTACCTTGGGCTACTCTAGCCAAGGGCAGAGTTTACCCATTGTCTATCCTGGAGCAGAGGGCCATGGAGGAGTACATCCAGGAGGCACTTCAATGACACTTTATTCGAACATCAAAATCCCTTGCTGTTTCAAGCTTCTTCTTTGTTAGAAAGAAGGATGGAGGTTTTTGGCCATGCATTGACTCATCTCAACTCTCAAACTGTGAAGTATAGTTATCCACTTCCTCTGGTCCCAGCAGATCTGGAACAGCTACGGGGAGCTCGCATCTTCTCCAAGCTGGACCTGCGGAGCGCATACAACCTCACTCGTATATGCTGGGGTGATGAGTGGAAGACCGCCTTTGTAACACCATCTGGATACTATGAATATCAGGCTATGCTGTATGGCCTGTCCAACTCACCCTCTGTCTTCTGAAGCTATATGAATGAGGTGTTCCAAGAGATCCTCCAATGTCATCGTTTACATCGAAGACATCCTCATATATTCCAGGAACCTGGCCGAGCATCGCCTCCAAATGAAGCAGATCCTAGAGAAGCACCGTCATCTCTATCTCAAGCTTGAGAAGTACGAGTTCCACACCAGCTCAATACACTTTCTGGGTTATGTCATTGCCCAATACGTCATCCAGACAGACCACAGGAAGGTGGAAACTATCCAGAACTGACCTCAACCAGCTACCATCAAGGAACCACAAAGCTTTCTGAGATTTGAGAAATTCTACTGAAGGTTTATCCACAAATAAAACAGCCTGCTAAGTTCACCTCTCACCTCTCTACTCAAGGGACGGCCCATGTCTCTGTACTAGAACCCATCTGCCTTAAAAGCCAAACCACTCCGGTCCTTGTTCATCCCAATCCAGATCTCCTGTTCATCGTTTAGGTTGACACCTCTTCCACCTGGGTTGGAGTGGTCCTTTCACAGTGGCAGGGTGATCCTTCATGACTCCATCCATGCACCTTCTATTCCAAGAAGCTGTCCCTGGTGGAGCAGAAATACAATATCGGAAAGCATGAGCTCCTAGCCATCAAGCTAGCTCTAGTGGAGTGGAGACACTGGCTAGAGGGAGCAAATTACCATTTTGAGGTCATCACTAATCACAGGAATTTTGAATATCTGTGTTATGCTAAGAGACTTCACCAGATTTTATTTTACTGTCTCATATCCACCTGGAAATAAGAACTGTAGGGCTCGTGCCCTATCATGAGTTTATCAACCTGATCCTGAAAACAACTCCCCAGAACCTGTCCTCCTTCCAGCCATGATTGTCAGCCTGATCCAGTGGTCCATTAATAAGCAAATTACCCAAGCTAACCACTCCGAACCTGCTATGCCGGGATTTCCAGAGGGGCTCCTCTACGTACCACCAACCTATTGTCTGCTCCTCAGGGACTCATACGTCTCCGGGCTCTGGACACCCAGGTAATCAACATACCCTCTCGCTCTTACATCATCGCTACTGGAGGCCCACCATGGCTCAGGATATCTCCCGGTACATCAAGGGATCCTCAGTCTGTGCCATTACCAACACTCCAAGCTGGTTCCTCTGGCAATTCCACACCATCCATGGTCTCATCTGAGCATTGATTTCATGACTGACCTTCCATCTTCTGACAATCATACTTGTGTGTTTGTCGTCGTTGACCATTTCTCAAAGGCATGCAAACTCATCTCTCTCAAAAAGGATTACCCACTGCCTTCGAAGCTGTTAAAGTGCTCTTTCAAAATGTATTCTGTAATTTCGGCCTTTCTGAAGACATTATATCAGATTGTGGTCCCTAATTAATTTCTTGTGTATGGCAGGCTTTCTTCAAACTGCTGGGAGTGTCAGTAAGACTCTCCCCTCTGGTTACCACCCTCAAACTAATGGCCAGACCGAGTGAAAGATCCAGGAAATTGGTAGGTACCTGAGGTTCTACTGCCACCAGAACCTGGACAGCAGGAGCCACTTCCTTATGTGGATGGAGTATGCCCAGAACTCTCTAAGATAATCCACCACAGGGCTCACCCTCTTCCAGTGTATCCTTGGGTACCAACCGCCATTCACGACTCATGGCAGTGGGGCCCCAGGCTGGAGTACCTCATAGACTGGTAGGACTATGGTCCTGAGGAGCGCTCCTGGGTCACTCATCATGACATCCTCAATCCAGAGCTCCTCACACATGTCCAGTTCCTAGAGGTCGAGGTAGACCCCGTCGTCGTTCCATCCAGCCATCAGGAGCAGACTGTGGAGGAAGGGGTACTCACAATCATCACAGACCAATTACAACACATCATCACCAGATCAGCACTTCACCCACTCATTCACTTTCCCCGGAATTCTGATTTACTGCACCTGCACCTCATCATTAATGAAATGATCATCAATGAAAATTTGTCCATCTTCTACTCACCATCGAAAGCATCCTAGGTTTATGCTAGTCAGCAGATGTTAGGAAAAAAGTGTTTATTACATTTGAAATTTGGATATTTATCTTGTAATAATGCATGGATTCGCTACAGGAGGACTTTGTTTACCCCGCCGTGTGAGGGACGTTTTATCACAGATGCACGCACTTTAACAAACACCCGCTTTCCCCATTAAAAGGCTTTGAAGAGCAAGGACAATTTTTTATATATCTACATGACAATAAATATTTAGCAGAAATTAAGCAAAGAGCCTACTAATATTCTGATGAGATTTAGTAGACTTGTAGGTGCAACATTACTTGTTGTCAGCAGAATGTTCAAAAGGGACCATCAAAATAAAGTGTTAGGACCTTTTGTGAATTCTTTTGACAAAATACATCATGAAATATAATCGTAACATGGTAACAGCTGCATTGCAATTACCATCAAGCTATGATTTTTAAGATTAATAATATGCGTTTGTTCATAACATTCTTTTAAAGCACTACTAAGTTTTTACAATAACCTATCTATCTAATGTGGATTTTGACAAATAACAATAATAATAATATAATAACAAATAATAATAAGGTAGAAATATATTGTTTGTAGTTTTTTATATAAGCAACATGCTACACCTGCTTAGCAGTGTAAAAAAATGTATGCTGAAAGGACTTATGAGCAAATATAAATCCTATCTATAACTCCATATCATGATTGTAACCCACACATTTGACTATCATGTCATAATCACTCATTGTGTATGTCTTTTTGAATAGCCTAACTATTGAATAGTTTATACTTAAGTCTATACTCATATTTGGTCTGTATGACTTTGAAAATCTTTCCTTCAAACGTTTCTATCAATCAATTCTTTGAAAAAGGCATCAGATTCGTGTTATAGAAATCATGTTTAAATTATATTCTGCAAGAGCAGAAAATTGGACCATGTGACTAATAAGATAACATGTTGATTTATGTATTAGGAGGAGAACACCCTGAGCTAAGACAATGTCTAATTGGCCAAGACACCATTTAGTATCTGTCCAACAGCCAAGTTTAAAAACTTAGGACACCAACAACAACAAAAAAAATTGCTTTTGCCAATGCTTTTTTGCCTTTTGGGCTTTATGTTTTTAGCGCTCTTTGAGCATGCTCTGGCTTACATGCCAGGTGCTCCACAACCATCATGAGGAGATAAGCCATCAAGTCTCGTCACACTTTTTATTCTTTCTTTATTGTACTTGAGTTTATTTTATTTTCTGTTGAGAGTTTCGTGTTATTAGTTAAGTTTTGCCGCAAAACCTCCAAAAAAACCTCCAACAATTGACTCCCCAAGATGTCACTTCAAATGACTAATGAACCTCCAGCCAATCAACAACCTTGGGAAACACCCTTTCAGCAGACTACACTGCCCAAGGGAAACCCCAACCGATTTAACCCAAGGATTAAATCACTTAACACAGGAAACGCAAGTAAAACCTCCATATTCTAGCTAAAATGGTGCATTTAAGATAAAGTTTATAAGTCTCACTGAGAAACTTCATGCGAGGGTTAATTAAATGATTGATGTTCGTTCAGGTCTAAGCAATTGGACATATTGCTATAATTTGGGATTTCACATTTTCAGTCTCCTAAACTCATTCTTTCCTCACTTTCTCTCTTTCTGCAAATTGTGTGAATGTGTGAGTGCTTTGAGTAAGTGTTTATGTGTTAGATTAGTTTATGTCTTAGATTTGTCCAATAAAGTTTTATCTATATTGAAAAGGGGCAACTGTGGCCTAATGGTTATAGAGTTGGCTTTGTAACCTGAAGGTTGCAGGTTTGAGTCTCAGTGCTGGCAGGTGTTGTAGGTGGGGGAAGTGAATGAACAGTGCTCTCTTCCACCCTCAATACCCATGGCTGAAGTGCCCTTGAGCAAGGCACTGAACTCCCAATTGCTCCCAGGGTGCTGGAGCAAAATGGCTGCTCACTGCTCTGGGTGTGTGTTCATTGTGTGTTCCCTACTCACTGCTGTGTGTGTGCACTTTGATGGGTTAAATGCAGAGCACCAATTCGGATTATGGGTTACCATACTTGGCAAAAATCATGACTTTTTCTTTCTTTTTTTCACTTTGTAAGGGAAACAGGTCAATTTAGCTCAAAGGCAATCATTTAAGATTTAACAGGGAATTTGGACAAAATCACTGTTTTACGGCTTATCACTGAGATGGCCAGCAATTCATTGAATGAGCCATATAACATCAACTCTGCAATAGACATTAATATCCAAAGTATAGTGAAAACACTATTAATTAGCACAATAACAAGATCAGCAGTTTAAGAAATTTCCTTGTAAGCACAAAACACAAGATACAACTCTTTTCAATATGAATAAGGCTTTATTAGATAAATCTAAGGCATATAAACTAAACTAACACATAATCAAACACACTCACACATTTACACAAGTTGCAGGAAGAGAGAAAGTTAGGAAAGAATGAGTCTAAGAGATTGAAAATTTGAAATCCCAAGTTTACAGCAATATGTGAAATTGCATAGACATGAACAACCATCAATCACTTAAATAACCCTCGCATTGAGTTCCTCAATGAGGTTAAAATTATATTAGATACACCAGTACAGTTCAGAGTCTGGAGGTATGTTACTTGCATTGCCCATGTAAAGGGGGTTCCCTTTGTTGTCATAGAAAATGGGGGTTTCCGAGGTTGCCGATTGGCTGAAAGTTAGGTAGTCATTGAAGTGACGTCTTGGGAAGCCCGTGGTTGGGAGTTGTCTGAAGATGCAGAGTTGTGGGCTGGTTGTAGTTTTAGACGGGCACTCGAGGTCAGACTTGGAGACACAGCATTACAAAACATAACTCAGAACACAAAACTCTAAACAGAAAAGAAAAGAAAGTAACAGAACAGAAGTAAAGTTTGACGAGACTACAGTAGGTGATATTTCTTCTCATCGTGGCTAAGTACCAGCAGGCGTGCAGACTGAAGCACGCTGGAACTGTGCTCAAAGAATGCAACAATAATGGCAAAAAGCATGGCTAAGAGCAAAAGCTTAAAGCAAAAGCTAAGTGCTAAACCAAAAGCAAAAGCTAAGAGCAAAATTTGATGGTGTCCTGAGTATTTAAACTGGCCTTTCGACCACACCTCAAATGTTGTCTTGACCAATTAGATATTGTCTTTGCTCAGGGTGTTGCGATGTTTCTCCTGCCCGTTCATAAAACATATGTTGTCTTATCAATCACGTGGTCCAAATTTTTTGGGCATGATTCCTATAACAGGATTATGATACATCTGACACACACATACTAAGCATGAATATGAATCCTTAAGCTATACAATAGTTATTAAAAGGACATACACAATGATTAGAAATGTAGATTAGAAATGAAATGATTAGAAACATTATAGTCAAATGTGTGCGTTACATATATGATATGGTGTTAAGTCTTTTTTTAATTCATGTTGGTGCATCTACATCTGTAAAAGACAGTTTATGTGCCATTATTGGACATGAGGACGTTCTGTGGAGACCAGAGGTTAAAAGGTCCCCTTAAAGGAATTTCAGTCTGGTTCTTTTCTTCTAGGTGGGGGAAATGTAAATCCAAAGAGCATGTGATGATTAATATCTTGGATTTACATGTGATTGTCATGCTGTGCATCTCTTTGACCATCAATCTTGATTACTTGCCCCAAATCTCCTTTCTGAGTTGGAATTGTAAATGTTTCCTAATGGTGTTTATGTTGAGGCTGTTCTGTAAAAGAGTTGGTTGGGTAATTTGCTTCAGACTGGCTGGCGCGCGGATTTGATTTACGAACATCCTGTTGTCTTAAGCCTTTCGGTGGAATTCGGCTCCTCATGTTTCAACCATGCTCTCCATTGAATCTTAAAGGGTCTGATTTGAGTCTGATACCCCCCACCCCCTTCGATCGGCAAAGTGTTTAGCTGAAGACATCATCAATCGCTGGAGAAACAAAGGCAGAAGAAGCAGACAAACACAGCAAACAACAAGACAACACCTCCATGACAGTTACTGTACTGGTGCAGGCATCAGGTTATTTAGGTACACGTGGTTAAGTTCAATAAAATGAATTGACCTATCGTGCATGGAGCTCTCTGGCTTTCATTTAGTTTATAGTGACTGGCGGATATTAGGTTTGGCGAGTCAATCCTAATATCAGACCTTCGACCCTTGCAGGGTATCTAGGTGTTTCACCTACTCAGAAAAGAGGGAAAGGAAAATGATAGGTAAAAGAAGAACAAAACAAAACAAAGCTGAAAACAAAGCTGCTGTGGGTTTTCGTAGCATGGCTTTCAGCTACTGTTGAGCTAGGATGTTATGTGCAGCTAGTTTGTCATGTACCTTAACTTAGTGTCAGGTTTCTAGCTGTTGTGAGAATGGCTGCATGTTTCTTGATGGTGGGTGTGGATAACTTTGTTATGCTAAAATTGGGATATTCTACTTGTGAGAAGAATATGTTTGTTGAATGTGTTATCATTAGATGTTGTTACCACTGGGTCTAGGTAATGTGTGTGTTAATGTTGTAATGTATGTGTGGTCAGATCTGTTTCAGTCTGTGTTGTCTCCCCCCTTTTCTTGTATGTAACTGAAGACTGGCTCTCTGCATCCTTGGCTTGGATGAGGGTGTGTCCATGATCTAATGAGGGTCAATCCAGCAAGACAGGAAGTTCTTTAGCAGACAGTTGGAGGTAGTTTGGCAGGCTATGTGAAGCTGGGGTGCAAACTTTGTCTTCTACTGTATGTTGCATTCTTCTTGTGATGCCTTCTGGCTGTGGCAGAATTTCTGACCTTTTGTGCTTTGGTGTTTGCTGTTGCACAAGCAGAAATGTGGTTCTTGGAGTTCATTTGACAGTTTGCTAGTGAGTAATGAGTGACTGAGGTGATGTTCTTTGGTACCTCAGAGTTTTCATTAATGGTTGGCCATGAGAGACCTGCTTATTCTGAGTGGTTATTGAACAGGTGCTGGTCTCCTCTATAATGTTGTGTTCCAGGTGATCACTGGCTTTCAGTCGCTGGTCAAAGCAAGCATGACTTAGCTTTGTGGTCATGTGTGTAACTGGTCTTGAAGGAACTCTTTCTGTTGTCTTGTGACTTGTTCCATGTCTTCTGATGGAAAGCACTCTTGTTCTTGTGCATACTCAGCACTGTGCATGTCTGAGTGGTGCTGAGGTGGGTTTTGTTGTCGCTTACCCACACGAGTTGCTCTTGGATGAGTCAGGTTATTACCTTTGATGTCTGGTTAGGTTTCCAGTTGTTCTTATCTTTTGGGTTTCTAGAGAAGCGTGGCTGGTCCCATGGATTTTTCCAGCAGTTGGGCTGAAAACTGTCATGGACATGGGTGTCACGTTCTCTGTGCTCTTGATGGAAAACTCTGGTGTTGTGATGCCACTGGGTGTTGTCTAGTTCAAGGCTTGAGTCTTTGTTAACAGTTAAAGAGTGTGGATGTTTTGTTACCTTTCTTTGAGGCAACCTTCTGCTTGTTATAGGCCTTCTGTGTTAGGTCACGCAACTGTTGGATGGTCATGGAGTGCGGACAAGCCATGACGCCTAGATGGTGACTGACTCCAGGGTGCAGATTCTTTAGGAAGAGGCTTTTGAAGTTCACATCCTCTTCAAGGATGGTTTGTTGTGTGCACCAAAGTAGGCTTGTCGGAGTCAGTTGTAGTAAACTTGTGGAGTCTCTTGTCGACCTTGTTTGGTTTCCAAGCCAGTTAACAGTCCATGTTCAGACTCCGAGTCTGTAAACTCTTTAATCAGGACCCCACGAAGTCGCTCGTAGTTGGACTTTGTTTGACTGGGCTGTCGATCTAAGAAGTTTTGTGGAAGATTTTTATTAGTAAGATTTTACTCAATCAAGTATAATTAAGATGAATCTAGTTACATATATGCATACGTGTCTTATTCCATTATAATCGTATAGCCTTTGTGTGAAAGGAATGTGCCTATGTCTGCAAAAAACATCCTGACCACCACAGATAGGAAACATCTGGAAAAACATGCAATGGGCCTCTTTTCTTTACCATAGCAAGTCCCTAGGGAGGTATCAAAATTGCAAGCATAAGGAAAAGTTTGACTATTTGGAACGCCCTGTATAGGGTATATAATGAGATGCTACCTAGCATTCGGGAGATCTTCTTGCAGAGAACATCTCGGCTTTGTTTCTCTCTGAAATAAAGTCTATCTTCTGGAAACAAAACCCCGAGACTGTGTGATTCCTCAGACACATGGCAGACAAAAATACACTACAGTTTCAGACAACGGGACTGGACGTGGCTCTAAGGATGTATAACCTGTCTCTGTCAATCACATGAGATCTCATTTCCAGATGAAATTTTATATGTTTCAGGTAAGCCTGGATGTCGTGGCCCTCTGCAGAGTTCAGGTTGAACCTGCTGATATTTTCAGACAGCTTGTTGAGATCTTTGATGGTCATCCCATGTGCAGCTCCAAGGTCTGCTTAGATGGGAAGTTTTCTTTCGTTGACAGCAAATGTTTGTGTGGCTAAGGCAGGTGAGGTCTTGGGTTGTGGGAACAGCTGTTAATTTTGTTGTGGTAGTAGGATGTTTTAGCCGTGAAGACATTTGCAGAGAAGGAAGAGAGGAGAGACTGATAAACACTGAGGTCGGTAGAGTTTCTTGATTTATGCCATTTCCTCTCTGCAGCCCTGAGTTTAGAGCGATGTTTACGGAGAACCTCGGACAGTCAGGGGGCAGATGGGGTGGTGCGTGCTGGTCTAGACAACAGTGGGCAAAAGTTGTCCAAGCAAGATGTTAAAGTGGAGCAAAGAGTGTCCGTTACCCTGCTCGTGTCCGTTTTCACTCCCTCAGCTAAAAACTGAGAGAGTGCAGGAAGTGAGGATGAAACCACAGAAGATAGGTGAGATGGAGAGAGTGAGCGTAGGTTCCGTCGAAAGGTGACCTGCGTTGGAGTGAGAGGCGCTTCAGGAGTAAGTGCTAGGTTAGCAGTAACGAGGAAGTGGTCTGAGGTGTGCAGTGGAGCAACTGAAGAGTTGTCCACAGAACAACAGTGCGTGTAGATGAGGTCCAGTTGGTTGCCTGATTTGTGAGTCGCTGTAGTAGACACTAGCTTGAGATCAAATGAGGTGAGCAGAGTTTTGAAGTCAGCAGCCTGGGGTTTATCTAGGTGGATGTTGAAGTCACCAAGCAGTACCAGAGGAGTACCATCTTCAGGAAAGTTTGATAGCAGCACATCCAACTCCTCCAAGAAGTTTCCCAATTGACCTGGGGGACGATAAATGACCACAAAGTGGATTTAACAGGGTGGGTTACAGTAATGGCATGTGATTCAAATGAACCATTACCTGTAGGTGATGGCTGAAGATCAAATTTTCATTCTTTTGATATAAGAAGACCCGTACCACCACCCCTCCCAGAGGTACGAGGAGTGTGGGAACAAGTGAAATTAGTGGAGAGGGCTGCAGGGGTGGCAGTATCTTCAGGTTTGATCAAAGTCTCAGTCAGTGCCATGAGGTCGAGACCGGAATGAGTAAAAATAGAAGAAATGAAGTCTGCTTTGTTAACTGCAGACTGGCAGTTCCAGAGACCAATTGGAATAGAGAGCGTAGTAGTAGTGGTCAGAGGGACTGGCCGTAGGTTTGTCAGACAGGCCTTCCTGCAATGTACGTAGCGTGCTCTTCGAGCGTTAGTAGTGATAGTAGAGATCTGAAAGCACATAGTGACTACAAGTGTAAGAAATATTTGAGAACAAGTTATACAAAAAGTAAAGAAAGGGGGAAAGAAGCAATACTCAATTGCCCTGTCAGTGTCCTTGCTCGGTGGAATCGCGCAGGTAGAGTCAATTGTCTTCACACTCGTCGGTCTTTACACGAGGAAGGTTCACTCCAGGGTTCACACCAGTCAGTTGGCCACGCCTCACTATTTAGCAGATCGAAACTGTGAACCCTCCTCGTGTGAAGACCGACGAGTGTAAAGACAATTGACTCTACCTGCGCGACTCCACCGAGCAAGGACACAGACAGGGCACTTGAGTATTGCTTTTTCCCCCCTTTCTTTACTTTTTGCACAACTTGTTCTTTTGCGCAAACGCAAAACCAAGCGCCACTTTCAGCACGTATTTACCAGGGTAAGACACACACAATTTAAACCAAAAACGTTCCTAGCAATAACAATCACACAGTAGTCTAATGAGAAAACGAGACAAAACACTCACAAGCTGCTGTCTTTCTCTGTTGCTCGACTGTTTCTTCTCAGAATGTTGTCAGATATCAGATGTTGAAAGTGAGACATTTAGAAATTTCATGAGAGCTACAAAAAAGTTGGGACAGGTAGCAATAAGAGGCCGGAAAAGTTACAAGAGTTAGGGGCTATAGACAAGATTGGCATGATCAAAAGTTTTGTGAAGTGTGCCAGCTAGAGCACCATGTAAAATACGAAGATTTTCTTTTACCACATTGATACGGCTGTACTCAATACCTACGTACACTGGTCACCACCAATTTTTAGGCGAGACCGGAATGAGTAACAATAGAAGAAATGAAGTCTGCTTTGTTAACTGCAGACTGGCAGTTCCAGAGACCAATTGGAATAGGGAGCGTAGTAGTAGTGGTCAGAGGGACTGGCCGTAGGTTTGTCAGACAGGCCTTCCTGCAATGTACGTAGCGTGCTCTTCGAGCGTTAGTAGTGATAGTAGAGATCTGAAAGCACATAGTGACTACAAGTGTAAGAAATATTTGAGAACAAGTTATACAAAAAGTAAAGAAAGGGGGGAAAAAGCAATACTCAATTGCCCTGTCAGTGTCCTTGCTCGGTGGAGTCGCGCAGGTAGAGTCAATTGTCTTTACACTCGTCGGTCTTCACACGAGGAAGGTTCACTCCAGGGTTCACACCAGTCAGTTGGCCACGCCTCACTATTTAGCAGATCGAAACTATGAACCCTCCTCGTGTGAAGACCGACGAGTGTAAAGACAATTGACTCTACCTGCGCGACTCCACCGAGCAAGGACACAGACAGGGCACTTGAGTATTGCTTTTTCCCCCCTTTCTTTACTTTTTGTATAACTTGTTCTTTTGCGCAAACGCAAAACCAAGCGCCACTTTCAGCACGTATTTACCAGGGTAAGACACACACAATTTAAACCAAAAACGTTCCTAGCAATAACAATCACACAGTAGTCTAATGAGAAAACGAGACAAAACACTCACAAGCTGCTGTCTTTCTCTGTTGCTCGACTGTTTCTTCTCAGAATGTTGTCAGATATCAGATGTTGAAAGTGAGACATTTTGAAATTTCATGAGAGCTACAAAAAAGTTGGGACAGGTAGCAATAAGAGGCCGGAAAAGTTACAAGAGTTAGGGGCTATAGACAAGATTGGCATGATCAAAAGTTTTGTGAAGTGTGCCAGCTAGAGCACCATGTAAAATACGAAGATTTTCTTTTACCACATTGATACGGCTGTACTCAATACCTACGTACACTGGTCACCACCAATTTTTAGGCGAGACCGGAATGAGTAACAATAGAAGAAATGAAGTCTGCTTTGTTAACTGCAGACTGGCAGTTCCAGAGACCAATTGGAATAGGGAGCGTAGTAGTAGTGGTCAGAGGGACTGGCCGTAGGTTTGTCAGACAGGCCTTCCTGCAATGTACGTAGCGTGCTCTTCGAGCGTTAGTAGTGATAGTAGAGATCTGAAAGCACATAGTGACTACAAGTGTAAGAAATATTTGAGAACAAGTTATACAAAAAGTAAAGAAAGGGGGGAAAAAAGCAATACTCAATTGCCCTGTCAGTGTTTCTTGCTCGGTGGAGTCGCGCAGGTAGAGTCAATTGTCTTTACACTCGTCGGTCTTCACACGAGGAAGGTTCACTTCAGGGTTCACACCAGTCAGTTGGCCACGCCTCACTATTTAGCAGATCGAAACTATGAACCCTCCTCGTGTGAAGACCGACGAGTGTAAAGACAATTGACTCTACCTGCGCGACTCCACCGAGCAAGGACACAGACAGGGCACTTGAGTATTGCTTTTTCCCCCCTTTCTTTACTTTTTGTATAACATGTTCTTTTGCGCAAACGCAAAACCAAGCGCCACTTTCAGCACGTATTTACCAGGGTAAGACACACACAATTTAAACCAAAAACGTTCCTAGCAATAACAATCACACAGTAGTCTAATGAGAAAACGAAACAAAACACTCACAAGCTGCTGTCTTTCTCTGTTGCTCGACTGTTTCTTCTCAGAATGTTGTCAGATATCAGATGTTGAAAGTGAGACATTTTGAAATTTCATGAGAGCTACAAAAAAGTTGGGAAAGGTAGCAATAAGAGGCCGGAAAAGTTATAAGAGTTAGGGGCTATAGACAAGATTGGCATGATCAAAAGTTTTGTGAAGTGTGCCAGCTAGAGCACCATGTAAAATACGAAGATTTTCTTTTACCACATTGATACGGCTGTACTCAATACCTACCTACACTGGTCACCACCAATTTTTAGGTGAGAGTATAGAACATGACATTCATCAGAGGATGCATTACTAACTCCCTCAAAAAGACCAAATTTGAGCCTTAACTTTGTACAAATGACTTGAATTGAACCTCAGCCATGTACTACTATACATATGGAAAAACATTGTTTATGAACAGATGAAAGCTATGCTGGAAGAAATTGCAGTAGCAATGCATTCATGATGACCTGACTATCTCGGTTGCACTAGACAGCTGTTAACAAATTTGACCAGCACTTTAGCAGTGAAAATATATAGAAAATATATTTTCTTTACCAAATAGAAAGCAGATTGTATTTGTTAGTTGTGTAGGCTGAAACACTGCATTTGATTTTCGTATTAAATAAAACATTGCTAACACTTTCACATTCTAACATTCTCACTCACATTCAGCAAAATTGTTAGCTAGTGTTTAGTTACAATGAATATCAGTGCCATAAAAAACAGCTATATATTAATATAATTTTGGCAGGTTATGAATTTCAAATAAAAATTATTTACAAACCTTACTCACCAGTCTTGCAGTATGTTGACTGAAAAGTGGAATGTGTCAGAATTTCCCAAACCAGGGTTTAATGAAAAGATAATAATTAAATCATATAAATGTAATTAACACACTTTACTTTTTAAAAGAAAAACAATAAAAATAAAACACTAAACATTATGACCATTAACTGACATCAGAGTAAATATGAATGTGTTATTAAATTATTTAAATATTCCCTTAAAATCTCATGGGGTATTTCAATCAAATATTTTATTTCAAATTTTATTTCAAATTGTATTCTATTGATTATTCAGATTACATTTTATTTTTCATTCTAGTCCCTACTAGGTAAATAGACCATTGGCTAAAATAAGATACATTTACTAACAGTGTCACATGACTGGTCATTTTAATATGTTAAACAAACACATATGTTTAATAGTAGTCTTGGCTCTGAGATTAAATTGAGTTGTCGGAGTGGAATTGTATCTTGTTACTGTCATGGTAACATTTGTGAACAGAAGGGACTCTAATAAAAAGAGTTTTATATTACACTGTATATGTATAAGGAGAAGTTGTGTAACTTACATGTGAAATACACATGTATTCAAACTTCCTGTTTGTTGCTGCCATGTGTATTGCGTTTGAGCTCCGTCACATTATTTTCTATCGACTATTTTTAATCTTAAAAATGCTCGAGCTGGAGGCCGTGGAGAAGCAGATTGATGACCTGGAGGTGAGGCAGTCCCAGCTGAGAGAGCAGAGAGCTGTGCTGGAAACCTCCCGGGCTGATGCTCACAAGTCCGGGGTAAGTATACAGCGCGCTGCTAACAGTCCCACCACTTCTACTCCGTGTGTTTCTCTGCACAGACCCCGTGCACCCAGAACGCAATCTTCCCAGATGTCCTTCACTCCGGCGCCGGGACACCACGGACCCTGGGTGCATCCACAGCTCCCCCTCCGTTCTTCGAGATCTCCACCTGGAACTGCATCGCTCCCCTATGCAAGACGGAACGCGACACTGTGATCATTGGAAACTCCATCGTCCGACACATCTATGCTACGTTAGCCGAAGGTAAAGTGCACACTCACTGTTTCCCTGGTTCTCGTGTTCTCGAAGTTTCTGCACAGATACCCACGATCCTGAAGGCTGATGAGATCCCCAGAGCTGTCGTGCTTAACAACACCACCGTGCAGCAGACGAAGATACTGAAGAGGGACTTCAGGAGCCCAATTGAGACGGTGATCATCATGATCATCGTGTCAGGAACACTGCCCACATATCGATGAGGACACGAAAGGTTCAGTAGACTTTTTGCTTTAAATGAATGGTTATTGTCATGGTGTAAAGAACAGAAACTGCTATTTGTTAATAATTTTTATCTTTTCTGGGAGCGTCCTAGGCTTTTTTGTGCTGATGGCCTGCACCTGGCCTTGCGCTTTACAATATTTTAGGACTGTGTCTGTTCCCCGAATAGTGGGGTCAAAATATACATTTAATGTAGGATCTAGAAAAAAATCTTATTGTGATTAAACCAGAAAAATGTTAAATAAATGAGCAAAAACTATTTTTAAAGTTTGGGCTCATAAACATTAGATCACTTACACCAAAAGCAGTTATTGTAAATGAAATGATCACAGATAATAGTTTTGATGTACTCTGCTTGACTGAAACCTGGCTAAAACCAAATGATTATATTGGTCTAAATGAGTATACTCCACCAAATTGCTGTTATAAGCATGAGCCCCATCAGACTGGTCATGGGGGAGGTGTTGCAAAAATATATAGTGATATTCTCAATGTAACCCAGACAACAGGATACAGGTTTAACTCATTTGAAATACTTCTGCTTAATGTTACACTGTCAGATATGCAAAATAAATCTATTGTGTCTCTTGCTCTGGCTACTGTGTATAGACAGTCAGGGCCATATATAGAATTCCTAAAATAATTTGCAGATTTTCTCTCAGACCTTTTGGTTTAAGTTGATAGTGATAATCGTCAGGGATTTTAATATTCATGTTGATAATACAAATGATGCATTAGGACTTGCGTTTACTGACCTAATAAACTTTTTTTGAGTCAAGCAAAATGTCACTGGGCCCACTCATCGTTTTAAACATACACTAGATTTAATTATATCGCATGGAATCGATCTTACTGATATAGATATCATACCTCAAAGTGATGATGTTATCAACTATTTCCTTGTATTGTGCATGCTGCGTATCACTGATATTAACTATATGGCTCAGTGTTACCGTCTGGGCAGAACCATTGTTCCAGCCACCAAAGACAGATTCGCAAATAACCTGCCTGATTTATATCAACTGCTATGTGTACCCATAAATACACATGAACTAGACTAAATGACTGGCAACATGGGCACTATTTTCTCTAATACATTAGAAGCTGTTGCCCCAATCAAATTGAAAAAGGTTAGAGAAAAACGTACTGTGCCATGGTACAACAGTAATACTCACTCTCTCAAGAAAGAAACTCGTAGACTTGAGCACAAATGCAGAAAAAGTAACTTGGAAGTTTTTAGAATTGCATGGAAAAACTGTATGTCCAGCTATAGACAGGCCCTAAAAACTGTCAGGGCCGAGCATATCCACAAACGCAATGAAAATAACCAAAACAATCCAAGGTTTTGGATTGGATTGGATTTAGCAAGGCGCCACCTGATTCAAATATTACATCAACGTTTAATAGTAATGACTTTATGAATTTCTTCACTGATAAAAATAGATAACATCAGAAATACAATAACAAATGTAGATTCTACAGTGTCTAATACTTCAGTTTCATCCATCGCACGGTTCGCACCAAAAGATAAACTGTATTGTTTTACAACTATAGGACAGAAAAAGCTAAGTAAACTTATTACTGTATCTAAACCAACAACATGTTTATTTGATCCTGTACCCACTAAATTACTGAAAGAGTTGTTACCTGTAGCAGAAGAACGTCTAGGTTACATACGTAACCCTCGTTCCCTGAAGTGACCCGTGTGAGTGATAGTACCCTGTCGTGAGGCCAGCACGAGTGAGGGCCTATAGCTGACACAGAATAGACTGGGTAGCATATTCCAGCTGGATGTATGCTAGCAGGCCACCTGCTCGTAGGAGGACTTACAAAGGCAGGTACCAACCGGGAGGTGGAGATGCACAAGAACTCTGAGGTACCAGACCGCAGGGTGGAAGTTTCAACGACTGAGCTGGCAAGGTGCTATGAAGAGACTTAGACCCAATGCCAATTCTACCCCTTAGTCCTTCTGCTTTCCCCTACCCCTTTGTTTTGCGCGTTCACCTGAAGGGGTAGGGGTGTCTCGATTCTCTTTTGGTTGGAGGGGTAGGGGTAAGGGGAAGGGCCAGATAGCCCTTCAAACGAAGATTTTTCAGGACCACACTTCAAACGAAGGAGTATGAATTATCTCGGCAACATGGCTGCTACAGCGAACAAAAAGACACATAAATGTAAGCTGTTTTGGCATAAATAAAGATTTTAACGGAAAGTAATTATTTGTTTTATGTTACATTCAATCATGAGTTCATATGAACGGTTATGTTACTCAAAGAAATGTTTGCAAAAAATCGCTAATATTTGAGTGCATGATAGTACCACAACATATTTTCATGTCTGATCAGGGTGATAACTACCGTAGACATTGAGGGGGGCTATAGTCCCCCCAATAATTAGAAATCGCTAAACCCTTTTCTCAAATATGGAGAGAGAGAGAGAGAGAGAGAAATGTAAGTTGCATGTATGCGCGTCTGTGAGTTTATCTTTTTTGAGTGAGTTTACTAAAAACAGAGATTTTATCCTCTCATTGCTGTTTAATATAATGTAGTGATTCAGTATTTAAACTGTATTTAATAAAAATCGTGGGGTAGCGTTGACAAGTTGATTTTCTCCTGGAGGTGTGAGCTGTGCGATTTCCGATATGTGTGTGTGTCAGTAAGCAGCTCATTAATACAGAACGATAATTAAAGGCTCTAATGCACACCGGTACACCAGTATAGGTGTGTTTTGTAAGAGCTAGACGACGAATGATGACGTGTGACGGCATAGTAGTGGTGTCCCAATCCAAATGTGTTAGCTGTCGCTCAGCCCGCAGCTCTAAAAATGCCTGTTAGCAAGGTGCCATGCGCCAGTGCCCAGGAGGAGGCTACACTCCTAGTTGAGTGAGCTCTCACCCCTCATGGCATGGCAGGTCTTGAGACTGATAAGCCAGGACAATAGCAACCACTATCCAGTGGGATAACCTCTGCTTGAAGGCAGCCTTTCCCTTCTGCTGGCCTCTGTAACAAACAAAGAGCTGGTCTGAAGTCTTAAGGCACTGAGTTCTTTCTACATAGGTGCGGAGCGTACGTACTGGACAGAGCAGTGCTTCCCAAGAGACTTACCATCGACAGGGTCATGGTGAGCTGAAATGGCAGCCACATAGACCTTCAGGGTGTAAGGAGACAGCCTTTGTTCCAACCCTTCCTGAAGAAAGGAAAGCACTGACCAAATCAGGCATCTCCAGGGGTCTTCACGACGTAGAGGTTCCACTTCAAAGCATAGGCATGCCAGAGGGTGCCCCGTCTCAGAGAAAAAGGTGTTTCTTCAGAAACCCCAGGGAGGGGCTGCCGCGAGTTCGGAGAACCAGGTCCAGCTGGGCCAGAAAGGCGCAATCATGAGAACCTGCTCCTCATACTCCCTGATCTTTCACAACGTCTGTGCAAGAAGGCTCACTTGGGGAAACGCATACTTGCGCAGGCCCAACGGCCAGCTGAGCGCCAGAGCGTCTGTGCCAAGGGTGCCCTCGGTCAGGGAGTAAAACAACTGGAAGTGGGAATTTTCTGGAGAGGCAAACAGGTCTACCTGAGTGATTCCGAAGCGTTCCCAAATCAGCTAAACCAACTGGGCGTGGAGTCTCCATTCCCCGGGGCGAGACTGCTGCCGTGACATCTCGTCAGCTGCACTCAGCCTGCCCGGGCTGTGAATAGCACAAAGCGAACCTCAGATGCTTCTGACTCCACAAGAGGAGATGGCGAGCGAGTTGCGACATGCGGCGGGAGCGTAGACTGCCCTGATGGTTGATGTATGCTACGGTCGCAGTTTTGTCCGTACGGACCAGAACATGCTTGCCCTTCAGCAGGGCCCTGAAGCAGTGCAGAGTAAGCTGTACTTCTAGCAACTTGAGGTAACTGACATGCCACTGAAGTTGGGGTCCTGTTCAGGAACCTGACGCTGCATGTCTGTTGCACATGGCTCCCCAGCCCATGGCAGAGGCATCTGTTGATACCACAACATGTCTGGACACAGGTTCTAGGGGAACGCCAGCCCATAGAAACGAGAGGTCCAACCACAGAGTGAAGGTTCGGAGGCAGGCTGAAGTGATGGTCATTCGGAGCGTCATGAAGCCAGTGCTGAAGCGGTCTCATATGGAGCAACCCGAGCGGTATGACTACCGCTGCGGATGCCATATGCCCCAGGAGCCTCTGAAACCGTTTCAGTGGAACCGCTCTCTTGCCCTCAAAATGCCTCAGGCAATTCAGCAGTGACTGCGCGCACTTGTTTGATAGCTGCGTGAACATGGCGACTGAGTCTATTTCCATACCGAGAAAAGAGATCCTCTGCACAGGGGAGAGTTTGCTCTTTTCCCAGTTGACCCAAAGACCCAGATGGGGGAGGTGTCTGAGCACCAGATCCCTGTGCTCTCACAACCGTGCTTGAGAGTGAGCAAGAATCAACCAGTCGTCAAGGTAGTTGAGGATATGGACACCTTGTTCCCTTAGAGGAGCCAGGGCTCCCTCCGTGACCTTTGTAAAGACACGGGGAGACAGGGCCAACCCGAATGGGAGAACCTTGTACTGAAAGGCAATGCCTGCCCCGCAAAAAGAAAACCGAAGAAACGGTCTGTGTCGAGGAAGAATGGAGACATGAAAGTACATGTCCTTCAGGTCGATTGCTGCAAACCAATCCTGCAGACAAATGCATTCAAAAATGCGCTTGGCATTAGCATCTTGAACGGAAGTCTGAAGAGCTCGGTTCAAGGCACGCAAGTCCAGGATTGGCCGTAACCCACCTGTTTTCTTGGGTACTATGAAGTAGGGGCTGTAAAATCTGGACTTCATGTCGGCTGGAGGGACCGGCTCTATCGCGCCCTTTGTCAGCAGGGTTACGACCTCTGCGCGCATGACAGGAGCATACTTGCCCACCATTATTACACGAACACCCCGAAACCTGGGGGGGACGCCGGGCAAACTGAATCGCGTAGCTGAGCCTGATCGTTGATCGGATGAGCCAGCGGAATGGCCTGGGGAAACTGCTTCTGGGCCACAGAAAACTGCTGGGCAAAATTCTCTACCGCTTCACCGAAGAGGCCAGCCTGGGAGACCGGGGAGTTGAGGAGCTGAGTCTGATCAGACTCCATCATGTCTGCCAGGTTCAGCCATAGGTGGCGCTCCTGGACCACCAAAGTCAAGTCAAGTCAAGTCACCTTTATTTATATAGCGCTTTAAACAAAATATATTGTGTCAAAGCAACTGAACAACATTCATTAGGAAAACAGTAAGTCAATAATGCAGAATGATAGTTAAAGGCAGTTCATCATTGAATTCAGTGATGTCATATCTGTTCAGTTAAATAGTGTCTGTGCATTTATTTGCAATCAAGTCAACGATATCGCTGTAGATGAAGTGACCCCAACTGAGCAAGCCAGAGGCGACAGCGGCAAGGAACCAAAACTCCATCGGTGACAGAATGGAGAAAAAAACCTTGGGAGAAACCAGGCTCAGTTGGGGGGCCAGTTCTCCTTTGACCAGACGAAACCAGTAGTTCAATTCCAGGCTGCAGCAAAGTCAGATTGTGCAGAAGAATCATCTGTTTCCTGTGGTCTTGTCCTGGTGCTCCTCTGAGACAATGTCTTTACAGGGGATCTGTATCTGGGGCTCTAGTTGTTCTGGTCTCCGCTGTCTTTCAGGGCAGTAGAGGTCCTTTCTAGGTGCTGATCCACCATCTGGTCTGGATACGTACTGGATCCGGGTGACTGCAGTGACCCTCTGATCTGGATACAGACTGGATCTGGTGGCTACGGTGACCTCGGAATAAGAGAGAAACAGACAAATATTAGCGTAGATGCCATTTTTCTAATAATGTAGCAAGAACATAGGGTGTTATGGGAAGTGTTCCCGGTTCCAGTTTACCTAATTAATGCAGCCTAAAAATCCTTTAACGGATTTGGATATTAAAAGCATATTAGTATGTTATGTGTAAGCCAGGTTAAAGTGGACATCACCTAACCCAAAGAGTGTGCAGTAACCTTCATTGCCTGGAGACTGAGGTCGGTAGCAGTGCGTGCCTCCTGCAAAATATCTGGGTCAGCACTGCCCCCATGCAGCTCTTTGAGCAGCTTGGCCTGGTAGACTTGAAGAGTGGCCATAGCATGCAGGGCAGAAGCGGCCTGACCCGCAGCTCTGTAAGCCTTGGTCACAAGCATGGATGAGAACTTACAGGCTTTGGAGGGAAGCTTGGGACCACCACGCCATGCGGAGGAGCTCTGAGGAAACAGTTGCATTGCAACAGAACGCTCCTCTGGGGGAATCCCAGCATACTCCTTGTCCGCTCCGCCATTGAGGACAGTGAAGGCGAAGGAAGCACCAGAACGGTTTTGGGCAGTTAACAGTTAAAGGTGCCTTCCATGAACTGGTCACTTCCTGGTGCACTTCCGGAAAGAAAGGAACCAGCGGGAGGTGCTGGCGATCAGCACGAGCAGCCCACAGGAACCAATCATCCAGCCTCGAGCTCTCGGGACAGGGTGGAGGATTCCACTCAAGCCTAATGCTCTCAGCTGCCCAGGAAAGCATGGCTGTCAGCTCGGGATCAGACTCGGGCAATGCTGGCACTCCCGAGGGAGGCAACACAGCTGAATCCTCATCTCCTGAGGACTCAAGCCCGCCTTGTGATGCGGCGATCGACATAAGGTCTTCCTCCCGAGGCCCGAGTGAGATGTCAGGAGTCTGAGAAGGTCCAGCAAACTCATCCGGAAACTCAACAGCCAGCAGCGTTTGTGAGGGGGTGTGGCCCAAGCAGACTGGCTCGTCATGGAAGCCCACACGGTAACCTTCAGATAACCCTGGCCACCAGCTAGAACGGGGTGTGGCAGAGGGGACTATATACCTTTTAAGGTAATTGAGTCTTGATCTTAACGTCGAGATGGCCATGTCCCCGCAATGAGAACATGAGTCATCCACAAACGCAGTCTCAGCTATCGTGGCCATCATGAGGAGCGATTTATCGACCGCATCCAGAAACACATGGACGAAATAACATCTTTAAAAAGATGCAAAATCAGCCCGTTCACTCTTTTAGCTTGATAGAAAAAGCTCTTTTAGTGTTGCTGAAGCGCTCAGGGGAATGCGGGAGCTGACTGCAGGAAACCCGGACGAACCGCTGAATCTCGCCGTCACAACAACACCAGTTGATTCATCTTGTAACACTCCGGTGAAAGCAGCAAGCGATTCATGGAGGAGCCCTCCATCCGATGGATCAAACCGTGCCGCGAATATTCTTGCCTATTCTGCATCTGACGGGGCTCTCCCTTCCGGTGCAGCAGACCCACGGCTCCCTTCGGTCACAGGGTGAACCCCCCCGTCTGAGTTATGTTGCATGCTCAAGGGCAGACAGAGTTCTCCCTCCCGGTGGAATAGAGCCGCTGGCTCCCTTCGGTCGCAGTGAGAGCCCTCCATCAGACGCATCAAACCATGCCTCGCATCGCAAGGGGGACTCGCCTTTCCGGTGCAGCAGAGCCACAGCTCGAATCTCATTGCCTATTCAGCATCTGACGGGGCTCTCCCTTATGGTGCAGCAGACCCACGGCTCCCTTTGGTCGCAGTGTGAACCCCCCCGTCCGAGTTATGTTGCATACTCGATGGCAGCCAGGGATCTCCCTCCCGATGGGGTACAGCCGCTGGCTCCCTTCAGTCCCAGTGAGAGCCCTCCATCAGATGCAACAAACCGTGCCTCGTACTCAGCCGCAAGAGGGCCACAGCTCCCTTCGGAGGCAGCAAGAGTCCCTCATTTTTTGATATCCGGCATCGTGCTCCTCTCATAAGTGGCACTTAGGGCTCGCCGGTAAGACGTTGCGAGCCGCAGCTCTCGTCGAACACTGCACGGGCTCTCCTGGTCGCTCTGCATTTTTCTTCCCAACACGCATATTTTGAGGGGCAACTAAATTTAGCTCTCTGGCTGCTGTCCTATGCCTTTAAGCTTCTTTTGGGGAGTTATTTGGGTTCGGGCTATGCTCTGGGCCCGGACCCCTCCCCCAGGACAGCACGCCAAAATATGCCTAATATTCGCCTTCAGATTAGATGTAAGGGTGAACTCGTGAAATGTGGTTTTATTAACAAAGTTAGGGAGGAGCACGATCAGATAATCATCCAATTTGGCACAGGTGCATCTCATTTAGCTAATAATCTTAACTAGCACACAAGCGTATATATATATACAGTCTTCCTACCTCCTGTCCCACGACAGTTTTTCAGCATCCCTCCTCCACCCCAACTCCCCACTTCTAATCTATTTATCTCAAATTAGGGATAGGGGGGAGTTATTTGGGTTCGGGCTATGCTCCGGGCCCGGACCCCTCCCCCAGGACAGCACGACAAAATATGCCTACTATTCGCCTTCAGATTAGATGTAAGGGTGAACTCATGAACTTAGTGCTGCTTTCGACACCACAGATCATGACATACTCATAGATCGATTACAAAACTATAACGATACCAGACGAAACTTCTAAATTATCTAAGCTAACAGAGTGTGTTAAAAAATGTAAAAGATTGGATGACCAATAATTTTCTCCTATTAAATTCAGATAAGACAGAGATATTATTTATTTGACCAAAAAACAGTACACAGAATCTAGTAGACTACAGTTTGCAACTAGACGGATGTACTGTTACTTCCTCTACCGTCAAAAATCTGGGTCTTATATTAGACAGCAACTTGTCTTTTGAAAACCATATTTCCCATGTTACAAAAACAGCATTCTTCCATCTTAGAAACATTGCCAAGCTACGAAATATGTTACCTGTTTCTGATGCAGAAAAGCTAGTTCATGAATTCATTACCTCTAGACTGGACTATTGTAATCCACTTCTAGGTGGTTATCCTGCATCTTCAATAAACAAGCTACAGGTAGTCCAAAATGCAGCGCCTAGAGTCCTTACCAGATCAAGAAAATATGATAATATTACCCCAATTTTACAGTCTCTGCACTGGCTACCTATTAAGTTCCCGATCATTTACAAAATATTATTACTTACCTAGAAGGCCCTAAATGGTTTAGCTCCTGCGTACCTAAATCGAGTGCAGCATTAGTTCAGTCAGGCCACGGAGGCAAGGCTGTGAACAGCTGATGCGGTCAGCTGTCAAATCGCTCCAATCACTTCCACTCTCCTATTAGATACGGGACATATATACATGGCACCACTGCTCGGTAAGTATGCTCAACGGCTCGCAACCCTCCCTCTCGATTATAAGCATGAGCACATTACTGTGCACCTTATGACTGTTGTCTTCTTTGTTTCAGATCACTAAGGCTTACAAAATCTTAGCTGGTATGGACCTCACTGCTGAGAGACACCCATCTTCATAACCAGGCTACAGGATAGAAGTCCCACTGCCACATCTACATGATTATTACTGTTTGCTTTAAAGACATTACTAAAAGTCTTAATTGTTATGTATTACTAAACTCATGGTTATGGGGGGTTAATGTTAAAGCTCTTGTATGTTCAATTATTCTGGGAGCAAGAACTCCCATAAGGAACCATACCGCCAAAGATAAATTGTGTTCAATAAACTCAAGTTAACTTGCCAAAGTGGTTCCTGTCTGAACTAGCTTTATACCACGCTACAATCATTCACAACCCTAACCCATGACCCTAAGGTCACAAAACGCTGGACTTTTGGTAGTTCCTAGGATAGCAAAGTCCACTAAAGGAGGTAGAGCTTTTTCTCATTTGGCTCCCAAACTCTGGAATAGCCTTCCTGATAATTTTTGAGGTTCAGACACACTCTCTCTGTTTAAATCTAGATTAAAAACACATCTCTTTCGCCAAACATTCGAATAATGCATCTCATAATTTGTGACTGCAGTTGTATCTGATCAAATACGGATTATTATTCTTTAGCTTGGGTTAAACTAATTCATTTTACTTTGTTGGAATGGCTGCTATGCTAATTATGTCTACATTGGTTTCTCTGTTTTATCACTGGATTTACATCCTGTGGTGACTAGGATTTACACAAGCCCCTGTCTGGATCCAGAACGCCTGAGAAGTGATGATGCCAACCCCTCAGAGGACCTCAGATGATTCTAACCCTGAAACAACATACAGAACTAACAAATATTGCTACTTACTATGCAATCATATAATAATTGCTGTTAATAGTGTTCATCGTCTAGTTGACTACGTCTTGTATGAATTTTTCTGACAATTCCTATTATATGCACATACACTGACAGTCACCACTTATAAGCTACTAATAAATATTGTAGAAATGTAATTTTCTGTAAAGTTGCTTTGCAATGATTTGTATCGTAAAAAGCGCTATACCAATAAACTTGAATTGAATTGAAATAGTTCAAGAATAGCTACTTAAAACACACAATATTGTATGCTTATCACAAGATGAACAATCAATCAATTAATTAAACTGCCTATTCTTTTAAAATATATTGACTGAGTGAGTCAAATAATATTTAAACACATTTGATACATTATTTGAAAGTGTTGGCTTTACTATATAGGTATAAGAAAACTTGTAAAAGATCGCAATAAGTGCAAATTACCAATGTCCACTTCATAATGTATTCAGAAACAAACAGTGATTACAGACTACTCATGTGAACTTCTTCCATGATTCATTCACTCAAGTTTTTGTTGTTGTTTCTTGTTGTTGTTTATGTTCCACATTCCAACATTCACATGCAAAGCCAAACGAATCGGCCCTCATTGCATGTGAAGATAACAAAGCTTATGTTCAATAATAATGTGGTACATGCTACAGTACATCTCTATGGCAGAGATGTTGGGTCACTTTAAATCTCTTTGTTTTTATACAAATGTAACATTTCTCATATATAAAACTTTTGGAGAAGTCATTTTATAAGAATAATCTTCATAAGCAAACATTTGGGAGATCAGGACACATCAGGACACTGATTACAAACACAGTAACTGCTCACAGAACATCTGTTTTATAGATGAGAACAGAAATGATTTTATTAAAGCTTTCAAAAAAAAAATCACCCATACATGATTTTCAGTGACGTGGTCTCTCACAGATCATAATAACATCCAGATATGCAATAACAATACATTTCCATCTTGACAGCTGTATGTTGTCTCCTGAAAAGCTTTAAGCTTTGATGATACACAGGTTTATTTGTAATAAGGAAGAGCTAGGATCCAAGTGCAATGAAAGAGTTTATTGAGAGAGCGACGACACAAGTCTCTGTAAAACGGGAACACAGGTTGCTGCAGGTTATGCAGGGAAAAGGTCACTCAGAACAGAAAGAGCAAATAGCTAAGAACAAAGGATAGATCACGGGACGGTCTCCGTAGAGGGTCCTCGATGAATGGGTCAGGGGCTCTCTCTGAATTAGTGAACGGCAGGAATGCAGCAGGTTAACAGGGAGACCGGCTGGCGGAGCCTTGACCTCTCGTTCCCACGTATTGGGCGGCCGCAATGCTCTGAGCGCTGCTCAGGTAGATCCTCGACAGCGGGAGGGCTGGACACAGTAGAAGAGAGGTTAATAGGCAGTGATAAGGTGTAGCTGACCTGAACCTGACTGTAGACAGGACTGTGACGAGACAAGACGGAAACAGCAGGGTTTGTAGAAAGCCAACAGCATCATACTCCGATGAAATAATCCGACAACTGGCAAGAAAACAGAGGACATTAAATAGCAAGTGAATTAGAGGGGGAACAGGTGGAAAGGATCAGCGAAAAGGCTACAAATGAGAAACAGCTGAAGAGGGAAAGGGAAAGAGCGAGGTAATGACCAGCAGAGGGAGGAAAAGGAAAGGAGAGACAGAGAGGAGAACCAGACTCATAACAGTGCCCCCCCCTCAACGAGCGCCCCCTGGCGCTCCCGAGGGAGGGGTCTGGCGGTTCCGGAGGAAATCATCAATGAGAGAGCGATCCAGGACGTCCCGGGAGGGTACCCAGCTTCTCTCCCCAGGACCGTAGCCCTCCCAATCTACTAAGAATTGATGGCCACGACCGCGACGACGCATATCAAGAATCTTGCGTACAGTGTAGACAGACGTGCCAACGGCCTGAATAGGAGGAACGGAAACAAGAGAAGGAACGCGAACGACTGATTTAATGCAGGAAACGTGAAAAACCGGGTGAATGCGCCGGAGCTTAGGAGGAAGCCTCAACTTTACCGTGACAGGATTAATGACCTTGGAAATCTGAAAAGGTCCGATAAAACGGGGAGCTAATTTACGAGACGGTGCCTGGAGAGGCAAATTGGTAGTGGAAAGCCACACCCGTTGACCACACACGTACCTAGGACTCTTGACGCGACGTTTGTTAGCATTGCTTAGAGTACGAGCCCTAGACTGACACAGGGATGCTCTCACCCGTCTCCATGTACCCTTACAGCGTTTAATAAAAGCCTGAACGGAGGGAACGTTGGACTTGGTCTCTTGCGAGGAGAACAGGGGGGGTTGGTATCCCAGACAACAGTGAAACGGCGACAGACCAGTAGCAGAGGACGGGAGCGAATTGTGAGCATATTCTGCCCAAGGTAATTGTTCGACCCACGAGGAGGGATTCCGAAACGCCAGGCTGCGCAGCAACCGGCCGACTATCTGGTTAGTGCACTCCGCCTGCCCGTTGGTTTGGGGGTGAAAACCTGACGAGAGGCTGACGGACGCACCAATCAGACGACAGAATTCCTTCCAGAATTGAGACGCGAACTGGGGTCCCCTATCGGAAACTACGTCAGAGGGAAGCCCGTGATTCTTAAAAACGTGAGATACCAGTACTTGAGCGGTCTCCTTGGCAGAGGGGAGCTTAGGGAGCGGTATAAAGTGAGCGGACTTGGAAAACCGGTCTACCACCGTGAGAATAACAGTATTACCAGCCGAGGGAGGAAGGCCGGTAATAAAGTCAAGGCCAATGTGGGACCAAGGACGCGAAGGAATAGGAAGTGGTCTAAGGAGGCCGGCAGGCGGGGAGTGACCAGACTTAGTCTGAGCGCAAATAGCGCAAGAGGCCACGACGCGACGTACATCGGGTTCTAAAGTGGGCCACCAAAATCGTTGACGGACCGTAGCTAACGTGCCCCTAACGCCGGGGTGGGCAGTTAATTTGGAAGAGTGGGCCCACTGAATTACAGCCGAGCGAGCGGAAACCGGGACAAAAAGGAGGTCTTTAGGAACGTTACGCGGAGCAATAGAATGGGACAGTGCGCGCTTAACGAGCCTCTCTATACCCCAGACAGCTGCACCAATCAC
Source organism: Carassius carassius (assembly GCF_963082965.1). Lineage (NCBI taxonomy): Eukaryota > Metazoa > Chordata > Actinopteri > Cypriniformes > Cyprinidae > Carassius > Carassius carassius. Next base: position 26,365,979 of record NC_081785.1, read on the forward strand.
TCGCCCCGGAGGGATTATCTCCCGGGGCGTGGGGATGTCGCCAGAGGGGTCAAATAGACGAGACAAGGAGTCTGGTTTGACGTTCTTAGAGCCAGGTCGATAGGAGATAGTAAAATCGAAACGAGCAAAAAATAACGACCAGCGTGCCTGGCGCGCATTGAGTCTCTTGGCAGAACGAATGTACTCTAGATTTCTATGATCAGTCCAGACCATGAACAGAACGGTAGAGCCCTCCAACCATTGTCTCCACTGGTCTAATGCTAAACGAATGGCCAGGAGTTCACGATCCCCCACATCATAATTCCGTTCCGCAGGCGAGAGGCGACGAGAAAAAAACGCGCACGGATGAATCTTATTATCAGAGTCTGAACGTTGAGAAAGAACGCCCCCAACGCCCGTCTCAGACGCATCAACCTCGACTATGAACTGTTTGGATACATCAGGGGTCATGAGAATGGGCGCGGAGGTAAATAGATGCTTTAAACGATCAAAAGCCCGTTGAGCAGACTCAGTCCACCTAAAGCTGGTCTTATTCGATGTGAGAACGGTAAGGGGCGCAGCTATCTGGCTGAAATTGCGTATAAAGCGCCGATAGAAATTGGCGAATCCAAGAAAACGCTGCAAAGACTGCAGGTGCGTTGACGAGGCCGAATGGAAGCACCCGATATTCAAAGTGCCCAAGAGGGGTATTGAAAGCGGTCTTCCATTCGTCCCCCTCCCTTATGCGGATCAGATGATACGCACTACGCAAATCTAACTTAGTGAAGACCCTAGCCCCCTGTAAAAGCTCGAACGCGGATGCAATAAGCGGCAGGGGATAACGATTCTTAACAGTAATCTTGTTTAGCCCCCGGTAATCGATACAGGGCCGAAGAGAGCTGTCTTTTTTCTTTACAAAGAAAAACCCCGCACCTGCAGGCGAAGACGATGCGACAATTGTTCCCGCGGCTAACGAGTCTGACAGATAACTCTCTAGAGCTTTGCGTTCTGGACCCGTGAATACAAACTACCACGAGGGGGCGAAGTACCGGGCAACAGATCAATACTACAATCATAGGGACGGTGTGGAGGAAGAGAAGTGGCCCGGGACCGACTAAAGACCGCCCTCAGATCGTGATACACCTCCGGGACCCCAGTCAAATCGGCCGGCTCCTCCTGAAAGACAGAGATGGGAGAGACAGAAGGATTAGCGGATAACAGACAATTGACATGGCAAGACAGGTTCCATGACAGAATACTATTACTAGACCAATCGAGGTGAGGATTGTGTCTGGCTAACCAGGGGTGGCCTAGAACTACCGGGGCGTAAGGGGAATGAAAAATTAGGAAGGAAAGGGTCTCATGATGGTTACCAGAAACGGTTAGAGCTAACGGGATAGACTGAAGGTCGATACTGGGCAGAGGACTACCATCTAAAGCAAAAAGGGGTGTGGTCTGCTTACGGCTCCTCAACGGAATACCTTGTCTACGTGCCCAAGCTTCGTCGAGGAAATTCTCCTCCGCTCCAGAATCTATTAAAGCCTTGCATGAAACGGTGGTACCAGCCCAGCTCAAGGTTATAGGAATGGATGTGCAGGACGTGGACGAGGAGATCAAGGAAGTTGCGCTCGCCAGTACCCCCTCTTCTACTGGCAAGCGTTGGCTTTTACGGGGCAGTTCAAAACAAAGTGACTGGCCGATCCGCAGTACAGGCAAAGTCGATGGATAAGGCGCCGTTCTCTCTCCTTCGCTGATATACGCAGACCGCCCAGCTGCATCGGCTCTGGAACCGGAGTAGAGCGGGGAGGAGAAGTCGCTGCAGCCGTAGAACGGGAGGTGGAGTCGGCACCTCTGACGCGGCGACGTTGATCAAACCTCTTCTCCACCCGGATAGCGAGATCAATGAGTTGGTCGAGACTCGTAGGTAGCTCGCGGGCAATGACCTCATCCTTGACCTGAGCGCTCAGTCCCTCCAGAAAGCGAGCCGTGAGGGCGGTTTCGTTCCACCCGCAGGTGGTCGCGAGAGTACGGAACTCTATGGAGTAATCCACCACGGATCGTCCTCCCTGACGGAGTGAGGAAAGCTGACGGGAGGCCTCTTCACCATGGGCCGAACGGTCGAATACCCGCAACATCTCTCCCTTGAAAGTATCGAAGCGCATGGTATATTCCGCCCTCGCCTCCCACGCCGCTGCTCCCCAATTGCGGGCACGCCCAGTCAGAAGGGAGATGACATAGGCAACCCGGGCTCGCTCATGGGCATAGGTAGCTGGTTGGAGAGAGAAAACCACCTCACACTGCGTGAGAAACGGACGACACTGAGTGGGCTCTCCACTATAGCACGGGGGGTTATTCACACGCGGCTCCGGTGTCTCAGGCGTCCCAGGAGAGGGCGGAGTAGCTCTCCGGAGCAGCTGAACCTGGGTGGATAAATCAGATAGCTGAGCGGCCAGCGTCTCGACCACACGACGAGTAGCGGTAAGTTCCTCATCATGTTTTCCTAACATCGCTCCTTGCAGTTCGACAGCCGTGTGAATGGTTCTTTCCTTAGCTGGATCCATGGAGGTCGGATTATTCTGTAATAAGGAAGAGCTAGGATCCAAGTGCAATGAAAGAGTTTATTGAGAGAGCGACGACACAAGTCTCTGTAAAACGGGAACACAGGTTGCTGCAGGTTATGCAGGGAAAAGGTCACTCAGAACAGAAAGAGCAAATAGCTAAGAACAAAGGATAGATCACGGGACGGTCTCCGTAGAGGGTCCTCGATGAATGGGTCAGGGGCTCTCTCTGAATTAGTGAACGGCAGGAATGCAGCAGGTTAACAGGGAGACCGGCTGGCGGAGCCTTGACCTCTCGTTCCCACGTATTGGGCGGCCGCAATGCTCTGAGCGCTGCTCAGGTAGATCCTCGACAGCGGGAGGGCTGGACACAGTAGAAGAGAGGTTAATAGGCAGTGATAAGGTGTAGCTGACCTGAACCTGACTGTAGACAGGACTGTGACGAGACAAGACGGAAACGGCAGGGTTTGTAGAAAGCCAACAGCATCATACTCCGATGAAATAATCCGACAACTGGCAAGAAAACAGAGGACATTAAATAGCAAGTGAATTAGAGGGGGAACAGGTGGAAAGGATCAGCGAAAAGGCTACAAATGAGAAACAGCTGAAGAGGGAAAGGGAAAGAGCGAGGTAATGACCAGCAGAGGGAGGAAAAGGAAAGGAGAGACAGAGAGGAGAACCAGACTCATAACATTATTTATACACAGTAAGTGGTACACACAGAGTAACGAGAGAGAGAGAGAGAGAGAGAGAGAGAGAGAGAGAGAGATGTATTGTGTTACTAACATTAGAAAATGCAAAGCAGTTTACATGATCATCTGTGCAGCTGATACAATTGCAAACTCTCAGCCTTTGCACATACTTTTGCAGTGTTACACTGTACTTATATTATTGTATTGTATTATGGACATTAAGCATTTACAAATCTAAAACTCCTTTTACATCATATTCATGGTTCCATTACACAATTATAATAAACTCATACCTCCTCTACCAAAGACAGAACTGGAATTGTGTAATCTGTGTGCTTCCTCTTAGCACAAGTAAGCTGTATGTAATGAGAACTCATTAATGTAAATGACTTTGGTTTCAATTGTATCCAGTGATCTTTCTGAGCAGTCCGCACACTGCCAGAACGCATTATGACACTGAATTCCCTCAAGCTCTACCTGATGAAAGATTATGTTAAGCAATGGGGATATTGCAAAGAGTCTAATATGTGTAATATAAAATGGCAGATCTTCAGCAAAGGCTACAATGTGTGTTTGAGACATACTAAATGGATATAGCAAAACTTCCATTGATCCTATTGTAGAGAAGATGGAAGCATTCTCTTGTTCGGCGTTACGTCACAAATCATGTGCTGCATAGCAACAAGCCGCCGCCGTGTTTGAAGGGTAAAACAAACTGAAGGCAATCAAGGCAAAGCCCGAGGAAAATCAAAAAGGTATCTATTCACAGAAGTTTTGTTGTGGATTATGTCAGTTATGGATACTAACGGACTACTTTGTATTAATGATGAATGATATCTGTGTATGCGAATGTATGTCGGTGTGAGAAGTGAAGTGAATGTAATAAAACACTCATGTAAAGCGCTTTGTGACTAACGTTAGCTAACGTTACATATATGTGGAAGGCGCTAGCAGCTATACAAATACAGATCTTCTTTCTTCTATTACAGAATGTCTTATCAATATATAGAAAGTCTACTTGCGCCTGCATTGACCAGGTACCACAGAAAGCTGTTGATTGTAGGTTTAACGTTACAATCTTGTCCCTATCGACATCCAGCTGAGTCCTGGGAGAACAACCCAAAGGCATGGCCCAGGCTCGAGTATCCAGACATATACAATTACCTCATCAAATCCCCTGGTATGAACACCATGTGTACATACCATGTGTCCTACACTTGCAGTCATGTTTAAATACCCATCAAGCATCGATTACATTAACTATTTTCATTTAGAAGAAAAAAAAATTTTATTCAAAAGAACTGTGTTACACAATGGCTGTATTGGGCTCAATCTGTCAATGGCACAGCTTGTACAGTGTCAGTGAGGGACACAGTTTTTTCAAAAAAGCAAAAATAGACTAACTGCAGGAACGTATCTTATTCCACACACAACTAGTGCATTTCATTGTTGCTTATCAGTGTAGAGCTGCCGACCATTATGCATAGCAATGTCATAACATAGCAACAGAAAATTGAGTGGCCATCTCTGCAGTGGTATTATTTTGTTATTCTTTGATTTGCCGAATCATTGCTAATTTTTTAGGCATGATTCTCGGCAGTTTTCTCTACAGCTCTGCGCTCGTTTGTCTTCCGCTTCGTGTTGCTTAATGGCGAGCGCTTGTTTGTTTTACCCTTCGCTGCGGTTGCTATGTGCACGCAGTGCATTATGGGAGTAAAAGTCCCGGATGTCCGACCTCGAGAATTATAGTGATCATAGTACTTCTGTCCGAAGGAATGAAATTCAGACTTAAGATACAATTGCAATAATCTAAAAGTAAGGAAGCAGAAATCAAATTAATTGAAATATGAAAGCATTTTCATCAAGATAAATGTTGAATGTTTAGCTTCACAAAGCTTTAGATAAATGTGTTATAGTTTTACATGTTCTATTTTCATTTAACCTGAATAGTTTCTTATACAGTTATGTAGCAGTCATACTCCCTCTAGCAAGGACTAATATCATACAAGGCATGCGCGTAATTTGCAGGGGGGTTACGGGTCATGACCCCCCCCCCCCCCCCCCCCCCCAAAAAAAAAAAATCAGATCCAATTAATATAACCCCCTCAATATAATCACATCATTCAGATTAAAATAATATGAAATATTCAGAATGAATACTTTTGTTCGTTTTCTTTATTAATTTCATTTGCCAGCAAGAAAGATAGTATCATATTTTAAATAATCTGTAATGTACCCCCCGCCCACCGCACCGACTACTTGGTATTACCCAACCGGCTTTCTCTACCAAGTTTGTTCACTTTTTTTGCGCAGTAGCTGGGATGAATGGTAGGAGAAAGCTGACGGAAAGATGAGAAGGACACCGAAAGGCAGCCAGACAACGATTTTTCATTGTTTGTCGACACCAGCCAAAAAAAAAAAAAGAAAAGAAAATTCCTGACCAAACGGTGGTACCCCTATTGCTAAATTAGCTGTTAAGTTAGCTCAGCGTTTCTCAATGAGAACCCATCTTTTTAATTCCTTTATTTATTGATCATACACTTACAACAAAACAAAGACACATTTATATGTAAGCCTTACTTAAACTTTTCACACGTAAGTTTAAAAGTTTTTCAAGGCGACCGTTATTGATCGTAGTATAGCTTTATGGTTCCCATGGAGACGCGTCATTCATTGCTTGTCAGCGCTGAATGACTGATGATCTGCTTTATTTCCTTTTTTATTCTAATTTCACAAATTTGTTAGCTATAGCAGGATATATCTGATATTCCGATTGTCAAATATGTGCAAGTGGATGTGTTTTGTTGTTCAAACATCTTTAGTCGGGCTGTATTCGCAACGTATTTTAGCCTATCTATCTTATTAAAATACCTAAAAAATACGTATATATATATAGGGGCTAATTGCAAACACAATTATTATTATTTTTAATCTACTTTTGACTCTAACTTCATGCAAAGTGATAATATAATTGCACTTTCATTTTCTCTGTTTGAAAGTTTTTAATGCTGTTATTTGATGTTAAGTTTTTTAAATGTGATGTTAATAAAATACATTTTAACAGTTAATCTTAAAGCCTAGTTTATTAACATTTTGTTGGGGTGATTGGGGACAGGTTGGGCTCGGAACCCTTTCCTACCTCCGAAGTGGGGAATGGCAGAAAAAGTTTGAGAAACACTGAGTTAGCTGATGATTTGTTTTGTTGACTGGAGTTGGCTGGCTAGATGTTCGTTCGCCAGTGTCCTATGAGGAAAGGCCAGAGGATGCCAGAGACTGTATAGAACCAATGTCACTGAATTGTAACTTAAGTTGCTGTTTGCTCCAATACAGTCACACGTTTTGGGGGGGATTGCATAATTAAATTATGCAAATTAGCATGTTACCTTTTACACAAGAAAGTTATTCAATAAATTAATTAATTAATTAATATGCCGCGAGTTTAACCCCCTATGGTAGACCCAAAGTTACGCCCTTGATACAAGGACATTATCATACAGAATATAAATCATTATAAATCAATACAAATCCACTCCATAAAAGAGGCATATACAAAAGGACTGAAGGATGAATTAGAATAGTTATTTTGTGATTACAGCAGTGTCTCATCTCAAGGTCAGTATACAAAGGCACTTGTACATGCCAACAAGAGAATAAATAAAATAATGTCAGCTTTTACATGTTAGTTTTTCCACAACAAACATAACATTAAATGCTGTGTATATATAGTACTTTTCATATGCTCTGTCAATACTCTTTACACAAAGTCCTATGCTAACAGTTTACACAATGGTATGCAAATATACACGCACGTTTAAACGCTGTAATAGTAACTGTAATGGCTATAGTTTTGTTATTTTTTTTTTAGTTTTTTTTTTTTTTTTGACAAAGCTTGATTGTATTAGCTTGTAGAATTTATTGTATTCGCTTGTCAAGTGAAATAGAGATAGCGAACACTTAAGCGTTTGTGCTGAGACTGATAGATTACAGACCTTTGTGAACAATACATTAAGTTGTCTGTGTATAGTTCAGTAACTGAGGTAAAACGTTAAAATTCGTGTTCATGAGCGCACGGCAGCAGATGTGAGGTCACTGATATATTTGAGTCTCTTGAGAGCCATTTCAGATTAAAGCTAGAGGTCTCCTCCATTAATAATGCAGGCATGAAAGCTGCCTCTGTTTGGTTACCACTTTTAACACTAAGCCACTGATAGACGGAAAAAACCCTATGCAGATCAAGATGATTCTATATCTTTAAACAAGCGTATTGTTCTCTCTCTCTCTCTCTCTCTCTCTCTCTCTCTTTCTCTCTCTCTCTCTTTCTCTTATCGGTGATTATTTGATTGAGTTCTTTATTGACGCTAAAGATGAAAAACATAACAGATGTAGATATTAATTAGTTCAGAATCTCAGGTTGTTCATCAAATAACAGGTTAGCTGTTTCATTATATTATATTATATTATATTATATTATATTATATTATATTATATTATATTATATTATATTGTAAAACACAAACAGAAGTTGTGTATTTTTCACAATTTAGTAATATATATATATATATATATATATATATATATATATATATATATATATATATATATATATATATATATTAGAATCACTTTCATATTTTATTTATAATTTATTTATTAATTTGAAACTAATAGAAACGAATTACCTATTTACGCAGCAATATGTCATAAAGAGAAAGGTCTTTCCGTCTTCCTGCTTTAATTCTATCACAATAAGACACACACACAAACACACAAATGTAATATATAATATATTATTTGTATTTTTTGTACTTTAGTTCAGCAAACTACGACAGGCCTTCATCAATTGTAAATATATTTTGTTCTCAAACACCTTCGCGAACACCGTGTTATAGGATTGTTTAATCATGTCATTTTATATACAACATATATACAAAATATATACAACATACAAGCTAATAAGCCTTTTTAAAATATAATTTTGGAGCTGCACTGTCTCTCCAGCTCCCTGCAACCTATTAGCATCATTTCGTCCATCGAGTTCCATTAATTACATCTGAATGAAAACTTGCGCGGAAGACTACGATTTTGGAGAGGCCTGCCAGATACTTGCTCCTCTTGGGAGGATCTTTAACCTTCTTAACGGTGGGTATGCAGTACTTAAAGGCTGCTTTTTACTTCAACTGGGAGGCTGGGACCTGCACCTGCCTGCTTATAGTAGTACAAAATGGTAGACATCAGCGAAGTGGCAATTGCTTCACGCGCAGAAGGATTCTTAGATTTCTGTATACTAATTAAAGGACGAATTACAAAATTTGATAAAAAGCATCTTTTATTTCGAAATATACATATATAAATATACACAAAACATTTTCCTACTTTAATTACACCTCGTCTGCGCATTGCATCTGTTTTAGATGTTAGATATAACTTATGTAGATAAACAATAATTCCTTTCCTGACTGTTTGAAGAGAAAATTATTTCGAAACAATATAAGTTGCTTCTAGACCGTGCGTTTAGACGAGACAAATTAATAACCGTGAGAAAACCTGTTTTTAAGGCTGGAGATGTGATTCGTAGGCTACTTGTTATATATCAAGAACTTTTGGATATTCAAATAACATTTTGAAACACAGAAAGGCATCTAAAGAATCTCCCTGAAGCCTATAAATGTAACTTTATTTAAATATAAAATAATGTTATTTTCAAATATTAAATTAGTTGGCCAACCGTGACCGTGAAACCGAAAATTGTACAAATTTAATGAAGGTGCAAACGGCTTAATATATGTTACATAAATGTAAACACCTTAGGTAAATATGTTGCTAATAGTTTGTTTAAGCTCTTTCTGAATATGATATGCCCTATTACATCTGTAGTAATCTTGCATGGTGATTTGCACATGGAAACTTACATTTATTTCCTTTGCAATTTATGATAAATGCGCCCCAGAACAAGCAGACATTCAGCGAAACCTATTCTATGCTGTAGCCTGACAAAAAAATAAATAAAATATGTCGATCTTAATTAACATAATTTCCTCTAAATTAATTAAAGAAATTGTCGCGGGTTGTGGAGTATCAGGATTCTATCTTGACTCCTCATTTTAATACATTTACCCCGGATGAAACTACAGACACGTGCAACAACAGTCTTATAATTGAAATAAATAGTCTACTATATATATATATATATATATATATATATATATATATTCCATTTCAATTTGTGCGTTATTGAATGAGATGCCAATAAACTATTTGCACAATATTATACAACTAATAGTTGATATTTTGTTTCATAGTCAGTTCCGTGAAATAATGGGTCAGGACCTCAGCTCTTAGTCCAGGCTCTCTTTCCCCTCGCTGACCCTTGATCCATCAAGCACTCCAGTGGACATGTGTTTGCCCATTCACTCTAAGGCTTATATTTACTCTCTGCTTTAAATGAGGATAGTTGTTTAAGAAATGCAACTAGTTGCAAGGTATAAACCAAACGTGAATTAAAATAAACTGCAGATTAAAGATTAAACAGCATTTAAAAAAAATAACGTTCAAAGGAATAGTCTACACGCCATGTCTTTTAATTTGACGGCAAGCCAATTAGCTCATGCATTAAAGAAGAAGGGTAATAGGTGACAGCGAACTCGCAGCTAAGTCAAACACAAACACAAGTGCAAAAACATGTTTTAGGAATACCTGCAAGTCACACGTAGACACATAAATTCGCTTAGAAACGCGTAATTAGTTAAAGCATATTCAAACAAATCTAAGCTTCGTAATATTATTATTATTTTTTTGTATTATTAATATATTGTTATTGTTAATATTGTTTAGTTATTTTTCAGTTTCAGCTTTAGTAACTAGTGTAACTCATTCATCAGCCACTGTTAGTTTCTTCAGTATTTTATTAGTTTAGATTATCTTTTTTTTTCGAGGCTAACATTATAACTACTAGAACGCAAAGACATACTGTATATACGCACTCGCTGTTTTTACGAAACATTTGCAGATAAATTCGGTGAGTTCCTAAACTTACAAGGATATCAGATTAAAAAGACAGTCAGACAGAAGATAATCAGAAGAGAAACACAACAATTCGTCTAACTTAAAAACGGCAAACACGCTGCCTTCAACGCAAAGAGATGTGATTAATTTCCCATGGCAACCTGTTTCAGTACCTGAGCAAATGTTGTCCAATATATCCCAGTCCCATTTCTGATGATAGATTTGCCATGTTTTACTTCCTCATTTGAGTGAATGTATTCCCCATTGAAACAAAACATTTTTAGTTTTTTCTTGAGTGACTTGGTAAAGGCTAAGCGGTCACCCATCCAGTGGTTTCTCCAGCATCAGAGTGAGGCGATTGCTGGCCCTCGGTCATGCTCTCTGCCTTAATATTCCACAAGGTTGAGTGGCCCTCATTTACCTAATGGATCAGGCGCACAAAACCTTAGACGAGTTCCTTGCTCTGTGAGTCACAAGCCAAACTGTATGTGATGCTTCGAACTGGCTGGTCTCAGAAAGAACCCAAGTTAAACATATCTACAATTAAACACTTAAATGTGATTTGCTGAAGTTTAGTCAGAGAAGGCAAGATGTTAGTGCTTGTTTTACGTTGTAAATTTAAAAAAGAGTAGAGATGTGCAGTGTTTCTAAAGCCAAATGTACTTAACGAAATGTCACCTTACATAGGCTACTTGCACATTATTTCCAAATGTGTGAGACGAGCATGCACCCACGTGGTCGAAACACACAGAGGTGTGTTCAACATGACTGAAGGATACAAGCATGCGAATGTTTCTTGTTCCTGAACTTGAAGCAATAAATAATCATAAGCGTAAAAGCTTAATTTGTAGAGCGTCACTTTTACATTTATATGAAGTGCCAAAATTAGGCCACGCAACACCTTCTCATTATTTTGTTTATGAATGCAGAACACGTGAACTGTAATTTCTAATATTCATAGGCCTGCTCACATTCGTGAGGTTATTGCCATGGAAATAGTAATAGTAGTTTAAAACAGGTCGGGTGAATTAAGCAAGTTAATTAAGCTTTTTATTATCGTTATACGGTGGATCTTGATTCTAATGATTGGTGCTGAGAAAACTTTTTTAAATGTTCAGTGTTAATTTAGTGTTCCAGTTTTATAAAGCTACTACAAACTCTTCGTTTAAAAACTTATTTAAAGGTAGTTGCACTTCTAATGTCGATTTTATGTGGTTATATATATATATATATATATATATATATATATATATATATATATATATATATATATATATATGTTTTTTTTTTTTTTTTTTTTTTTTTTTGGTCTTATTTGGGAGAGACCCTTAGCGCTGCTTAAAACGCATAAATTAGGTCATAGACTGGAGGGGGGTCCTCATTGTGCCAATCTGACAGTGCGCACTGCCGCTTATGACTCTCCGAGTGCTCTCAAAGTTGGGAAAAGTGCGGAATTCCCTATTGAAGCAGATAAACAGCGCCTAAAAAAAAGCAGCAGAAGAAAAAGTAGACTTCAGACAGACTGACAGCGAGATATGAGAAAGCTTTTGAGGACCATATCAGACTAGTGAATTGTACGGCAAAAAGGAGAAATATAACCAATGAACATGTTCATTCGGTATCATGATAAATGTAATGTGAAACTAACAAGTGTTTTTTTTTTTAGTTATTTTACCGAGATGTCAATGACTATTGTTTGCTGGTCTATGGAGTCGCTCCGCCCCTCATGTTTGTCGTAAATCTGGCGCCTGGCTACAATAAACCTGAGATAAGAGTGGCCAGGGCTCGCCTCCTTCTCCAAGGCGATCAATCGGATCTCAGGCATACTACAAGCACTCTCTTACGTCGACGTCCACGAGAACAGACCTGACACAACAACACGGCTGCGCTCCACCACCAAACATCTATCTGCTTTTCTGAACCATGTCGCTGAGCCCAAAGCACACGACACCTTTCTCAGTGACAGATATTTTGAGCCCAATTGAGGAGACTTACAAGAAGTTTAGTGGCATGGAGAGCAGTGGAAACTTCACATCTCCATTGGGAGCGTACCGGCAACCTCAGGTGTCCCAGACCGGCATGCAGCAACACTCTATGGGCCACAACGCCACTGTGGCGACCACCTACCATATGCCACACTCCGTTTCCCAGTTCTCACACAGTGCAATGGGGGGCTACTGCAATGGCAGCATTACCAACATGGGGGACCTTCCCTCTTACCAAGATACTGTGAGAAACAGCGCAGCAGCAACAGGGTGGTACGGCGCCAATCCTGACCCGAGATACTCAACAAGTAAGTTATCTTGCATTATTCTTCTTAATCTCTTGACGTGTTGCTCGTTGCTTTTATGTAGTAATTATTTGCTGAGTTTTTTTAGCGAGTTGTTAGTTTTATGCATCAGTACTTTGCCTTCTTAGCATTGTCTCTGCTTTTGTTACTGCTAATTTCCCCTTCGTTTAGATTCCTGCTTAAGTTAATTATAACTGAAACATTTATGTCGTTCATTTGTGCATGCGCAAATGCCGCATTGAGATGACCGTTTCAAGACTGTTGATGCACAAATTATTGCCAACTTAGCCCAACACTGCTACTAATTGAATGGCCGTACATCTGTATGCATATTTTGAAGTTTCTAGATTCATGGGACCTTCCACAGGTATGAACATGACAGGAATGGGCGCGCTGACAGGCATGGCCGACAACACCAAATCCATCCCACCTCTTCACGCAGCGCCGAGGAGGAAACGACGGGTGCTCTTCTCTCAAGCACAAGTCTACGAGCTGGAAAGGAGATTTAAGCAACAGAAATACCTCTCAGCGCCCGAGAGAGAACACCTGGCTAGTATGATACATCTAACCCCGACGCAGGTCAAGATCTGGTTTCAGAATCATCGCTACAAGATGAAGCGGCAGGCCAAGGACAAAGCAGCGCAGCAGCTTCAACAGGAGGGCAACCTGTGTCAACAGCAGCAGTCGCCGAGGAGAGTGGCTGTCCCTGTCTTAGTGAAGGATGGCAAGCCTTGTCAAAACGGCTCCAACACACCGACGCCAAACCAACAGCAGATGCAGCAGCAGCAGAACGGTTCCGGAGTCGTGCTTCCTATCTCCAGTAACTCTATGAACCAGCACCAAACCCAGCAGGTCAACGCACTGGTCCAGGCCCAAGACCTGGAGGAAATGTCCCCCAGTCCCCCGTCACTTCACTCGCAGATGAACAATATGGGCCAGATAGACACTACTGTAGATTATACAAATAACATGGTCACGTCGAATCTGCTTTATGGCAGAACGTGGTAAGACCGGGCACCTTTTATTTCGTCCGGTTTTCCAGAAACTGTAGCGTCCTGCGCGAGGCCAGAAGCAGACGGCGCTTCGCACGGGCATCCGTGTGGACGGTGATCGGATCAAAGGAGCCAGTTTTTGAGGGAAATTTGCCATTTTTTTTTACTGTTTCTGTGGTCACAGTTTTCTACAATTACCCTGCTACTCATAATGGACAAAATAGCAATAGCGGCACGCTCTATGTTTTGGACTTCCTTTTGTTGTTCTAGTAGAAGGTGGTCTGTTATTAAACAAAATTGCTGCTCCACATCTATGGCAATGACAGGACACGGGAAGCTTGTGTCATATTTCAGGTATGAACTTCAAGCAGGAAATGGAAAGGTTCCCAGATCTCAGTAAAATGCCTGAACGTGGGACTGAAGCGACTATTGTAAAAAAAACAAAACAAAAAAAAAAACACTAATGTATTCATTTAGAGAAATGAAAAGTAGGGACTGTATATTTGGCTAACATTTAAGTTTCTGTTTACTTGTAATATAAATGTTTGAGATTTTCCGTTGGTCAATTAGTCTATTCCTTTCTTCTTCTTGTTTTTGTTAAATTAAAACAAAGACACAAAGACGATGGCTGCTGTAGGCCTTTATGTTTTTAACCAATCGAGAGTTAAAAATAAATCAAATAAACCGCACGCCAATGTTGGGGAATTAATGTGTGTATTTATTTTTATTCAAATAATATCTGAAAATGCATTTAATATTAAAAAGTTGGTGGAAGGAAAGTTTTCACAGATTTTTAGAGGAAGATAACTATATTTAGACACCAACATATTTTAATGTCTGTCCTTTACTTCTAAATTTGCATCCACAGTTACTTATTTACTTGAATTTGTTACAAATTCAGTTACCTCTCCTAATTTAAATATCTCTGAAGCCCACCATACACAAAAGGTGGTGATAATAATAATAATAATAATAATAATAATAATAATAATAATGTGTCACCCATTTATAATTTTAGGTTCTATCAATTTATATTACGCAGAAGAGAGAACGATATTTTTTGGTCATTTTATTTAACTTGCCTGACATTTCAGTGGCTTGTCTGTTCAGATCCAAAGAATACATATGTATAGTTTACATATCATGTATTTTAAACACGAAAATAAAACTGCATGCATGTTTAGAATCCTATATTATCAATGTTGGTGAATGTTATTGAATATACTTAGTAATTAAAGGGCATACATTTAGATTAGCAATAAATAGATTATTGACATTTTTTAATAAGCCCTAAAAAAATATTAATCGTTTAGTTTTTGCATATTTACATTTTCAATACCGTGGACTTCAATAATAGATTGTAGATTGGCAATAAAAGTTAATACGAATATAGTCCGAAATTGTTTAACATGATTCGCAATTATGAATCTTGTAAGAATTACTGCAAGCGTGTTAAGCAGACAGTGGCTATTTAATTGCAAATATAAAAAGCAGAATGCGAGTTTAAAAACGCTGACCCACATAGCCTGATGAATAATGCGTGCCATTATCTGGAACTTATGGAATGATCCAACAAGTCTCAGAACTATCGGACAATCATAAAGGCACATCACATAACAGAACAAATAAAATAAGAATAAAAGTATATATATATATATATATATATATATATATATATATATATATATATTTATTTTTTTTTTTTTTTTTTTTTTTTTTGAAAGAGCTATGAGTGTTCCAACGTTATGTAAAGTGGTTAATTGACAAGCCCTGAAATTTAAAACAAGACCGTTTTCACTATATTCTCTCTTATATGTATTATATATATATATATATATATATATATATATATATATATATATATATATATATATATATATATATATATATATATATATATATATATATATATATATATATATAATTTTATATGGAGTTATTTGCAGCGCTTAATCAAAAGCGATCCAAAGGAACACAAAACAATGCCAGTCGACGTGCATGCGGATCAAGGCTTGAAAATGATTCATATTCACATTATTTCAAACGACACAGACTGAACATAATGTGAATGATGCTCTGTTTAAATTAATATATATTGTCCAAATGGCAAAAGAGAGTAGAAAAAACATTTCAAAGTTATATAGTTCTATTTAACCTCCACCGACAAAACTGCAGAATTTTTTCATTTCAATGTATTTTTTTATATAGACTCCAAACGCACACAAACTTAAGGTCAAGGCAGAATGTATAAATGATTTAATATGTACATCTGCCATATATAAATGCCTTATATAAACATGATCAAGTACATAAACACCTTCCATGTGGATAATGAATATTGGGAAAATAAAGCAAAATATTTGGTGGTCATTATAAAATGGCTGTGACCTGGTAATAGCTGATTTAGCCAAAGTCGTTCAAAGTCTGTGTAAACTTGATCTGATTATGATACTATTATACTCAGCGTTTGGAAGACTTAATGCATTTGCAAATGGCATCCAAATAATATTGTGTTGGAGGCAGAATTTAAATGATAGACTATCACCTCTTGCAGTGTCTAATGGACTTAGCTCTTTATGATGTAGCAGTCACTATATCAGGAAGCTTTGGTATTTGCATTAATATAAAAACAGAATTTTTATGTACATTTAAATGATAATCATAATAATAATAATAATAATAATAAATAAATAAATAGGTACAATGTTATAATATACTGACAATGGGGGAATATATGCTGAACCAATTCATTTGTCATTGCACCAGCTAATTCAGGTATGACGAAGATCTTGTTGCAGATAACAATTGCAACCAATAGTATCAATATTTTGCCTTTCAGTTTTTTTTAGTGGAGGGAAGCAAGCATATCTTGTTTATGATAATATAATTAGTAAAAGCTTAATGAAAATTGATAAATATTCTTTTCAAGATCTATTCAGTGTCAAGAAAACACAACATAGAGATCCAAGAGATTTTAGTATTGCTTTTCTCAAACCTGTCATAGCTTCCTTGTAGCTCTATTCTTCCCCGCTAATTGCAATATCTTAACAAATTCTTACCACTGAGTAATTTGAATCCAGCTGGAGGACCTTGTCTGTATTTTCCCTGGCCATTATTCTACTTAATATGTCAAAACGTCTGATCGCAGAGAAACCTTTTCAAGTTCTATTGATGTGTGTTTCAATTGACCATGGTGACCCAGCAACCTGGACAGCACTAATTGGCATAGACAGGCTGACGTCAGTATCACAGTTGATGTGGGGACAAATGTGACACTGCTGGAATAGTTTACAGAAGTAAATTAACAAATATAGTCTGTTTATTTTTAATAGACCTATAGTGAATTTCAAATTCCATTGTTCATTGTCTCACTCGTTCTCTCTCTATATTAAACTAAAACTACATATAGTTTTATTACACATGCATATTTTCAAAATTTAAATTTTCTAAAAAATATAATCTGACTGGGGTTTTTATGAACCAGTGAAGCACTCTGACATACTTCAGAAATGGTATTTGAATGTGTGTGATGCTCTACCCCCACTCTGACACACACACACTTCTGTCTCTGTTGTGTGTTTCCAAATAAAAGTAGACACTCATGTGGTGCTTTGTGAATATTTGCTTCGGTGCATAGAAAAGACAATGGAATAAATCTCTGAATTACTAACTGAGAATTTTAAATGCACATCTCAGGTGGTGAAATGTATTCTTTGGATAAAGGCAGAACACTCTCCTCTCTTTGAGAGCTAAACCTCACTTCACATTTTTCATTGTGAGTGTTTTTAAAAAGGAGGTATTTATCTGATACATCTCAGTAGTGCAGGATTGTGTAGTCTTGGTAGGGCAAGTTACAAAAAGTATAAGAAACCATCAGCTTTGTAGTATCAGAGCAGACTGCATCCTAGAAAATGCACACTTTTCTAATCTTAGCCATTTCAAACTGGAGGAAAATAGACATGCTCCAAACAATGAAAATATTTCAAGGGACTCAAAGAGAAATGCTCTCTCTAATGGGTTTCCATAAAATTAAACAAATGACAGTGAATTTTGCCATTGCCTTCATAGGGAAGTATAGAATTGATGTATATATGTATATACACAGCAAGAAAATTATAGTATTCTTAGTCTTGAAATGTTTAAATCCATTGCTATGAATAACATTCCACTAGCATTGTGCAGGTGATTCACCCATCTGAATTCTGTTGCATTTCACTACGTGAGAGAGGGAAAGCAAATTAGAGATAGAAAAGTAAGTGAGGGAGAGAGAAAGTTGAATCCCTTATTATCAAACCATGTCACATTCCCCCCAATGCCTAGCTCTGCAGCTCTGGCCGGTCAGTAATCCCTCTTCCAAGTTCCTCATGCATCTTATTCATCCTGCTTATAAGTTGTTAAAGAAACTGTTTTCAATCACCACTAATAACTACTGACCTCGAGTGACACAGAGCCACAATAGGCTTCCAAAGCCTGTGCAGCCCAACCAAAGAAGCTGATTAGTTCTTCAAGAGGTCTAAAGCAAGAATCAATGGCTGGTCTGTCTCTAGCTGCCAGTCTCAGCATCACTGACATTATGGCTGTATACAATTAGTTATGCCTCATTAATTTCAGCAAACACCACTCCAGAGACATTTGTTTACCTTTAGACATCTAATATGTGTGATATTGGAAATGGATGGTCTGAAGATTTTGTCATAAGGCCCAAACTAGGCACCAGAAAGGTAAAGAACACCATGGACCACAAAGGTGTTTGAAGTAAAATGTAATTATTATATATATATATATATATATATATATATATATATATATATATATATATATATATATATATATATATATATATATATATATATGGCTTTTAGTTCAGCATTATTATATGACCTTAAAAAAAGGTTTTAAATATTTAAGAGTGCCGGTGTGGATGTGAATGTTGCTTAAATAGTAATAATATTCTTATCTTGTAGACTTAATCTGTTATCAAGTCCACTGGTTTAATAACTTATTTATTACTGAATGAATGCACTGTGCATAATTGCAACTGAAAATCCAGCCTACTCAAGAAAGCTCATCGCATGACTTCCAATGTAAAAATATTACATTTTAATGTACTCTATTGTTGCTTAATTATTAATGAAATGTTTTCCCCATTTTCAACTATTAATCCACATCTGATCTTTCTTTAGCATGAGCTTTGAATGAGACAATTGTGAAAATTTGTATGCCTTGGTGAAAATGCTTCAGATGACAATGGGATTCTCAAGAGCCGAGAGTATCTGATTTGTATTCGGCTCCTAAATTCAAATCAGGGTTGAATGGGCCACATTGTAAAGTGCTGAAGTATTCTAGGTCCCTGCAAGACTCTTACAATGCTACACTTTCTAACTAGCAAACAGCTTCTTCCCAAACCACAGTTGCCAAGGCGATGGCCAGCTGCAAGACTGGGCCTTGTTTGTTTATAAGGGCAGGGTTGGATGGAGGTTCAAATAGAGGCGGGCAGTAGCATGAATTGTTTGCGTGCAACCACTTCAGAAGTGTGAAAGGGAGGATTGATGCTGCATACGTTTACGTGCTGCTCTATTATGTGTGTAACACTGCTGGATGCATGTAACTTATTCATTTACCTGAGTGCATACAACAAACTATCATGGCAAATTTGACATTTTTTGGCAAATGGGTGGATTCTTATGCCTCACTGATGGTGAGGTTTAAAAGATGGACCTTCTTGCTCTTTTCTAAGAGTAATACATTTGCATACAAAATTGCCACCTCATAAAATTGTTTCATTTTCTCATGAGATCAGGTTGGTACATATACTATCAAAACTTCTTTCTGTGAGAAACGGATGTTTACTTACAGTATTTAGAAACACAAAGTGCAGTGTGTACAGAGAATGACTTGACATCTATTATAAATAAAAATTTGTGTAATTTTAACTGTAAAATATTCTACAGTGAAAAAACTGTTAATAGGTTAACAGTAAGTTCCTTTACAATATATAGGGCAAAACTTTAAAACATCTAACCTGACATTTCAATGTACATTTCATTGTAATTTTACAGTAAAATGCTTTTAATTGTACAATCAGAAGTAAAAAGAATAAATCAACATATAATTTACAGTAAAATCTGTAAACTTATATTCCCAGAATTCCCTGCATGACACTCCACATTTGAAAGAATTTTTTACAAATAATAATGTTTCTTAATGAGTTTTGTCATTTTTGTTTTCAGTTATGTACATGTGGGTTTATGTACATCTTCTGCTGTTTAATGAATGTTAATTTCATTATTTAAGTGTCATGTGAGTTACCATGATGGTGTTCAGTGTGTGCGTGAATGACTCTTTGTGCCTTCTATACAGGTCCTTCTAAAAAAATTAGCATATTATGATAAAGTTCATTATTTTCCATAATGTAATGATAAAAATTAAACTTTCATATATTTTAGATTCATTGCACACCAACTGAAATATTTCAGGTCTTTTATTTTTTTAATATTGATGATTTTGGCATACAGCTCATGAAAACCCAAAATGCCTGTCTCAAAAAATAAGCATATTTCATTCGACCAATAAAAGAAAAGTGTTTTTAATACAAAAAAAGTCAACCTTCAAATAATTATGTTCAGCTATGCACTCAATACTTGGTCGGGAATCCTTTTGCAGAAATGACTGCATCAATACGGCGTGGCATGGAGGCAATCAGCCTGTGGCACTGCTGAGGTGTTATGGAGGCCCAGGATGCTTCCATAGCGGCCTTAAGCTCATCCAGAGTGTTGGGTCTTGCGTCTCTCAACTTTCTCTTCACAATATCCCACAGATTCTCTATGGGGTTCAGGTCAGGAGAGTTGGCAGGCCAATTGAGCACAGTAATACCATGATCAGTAAACCATTTACCAGTGGTTTTGGCACTGTGAGCAGGTGCCAGGTCGTGCTGAAAAACGAAATCTTCATCTCCATAAAGCTTTTCAGCAGATGGAAGCATGAAGTGCTCCAAAATCTCCTGATAACTAGCTGCATTGACCCTGCCCTTAATAAAACACAGTGGACCAACACCAGCAGCTGACATGGAGAAGCTGACTTCTTAGAGAAAAATGGTATATGTGAGGATTTCCAGTCAGGATTTAGACCGTATCATAGTACTGAGACTGCTCTCCTTAGAGTTACAAATGATCTGCTCTTATCATCTGATCGTGGGTGTATCTCTCTATTAATTTATTGGATCTTAGTGCTGCGTTTGACCACAACATTCTTTTGCATAGACTTGAACACTTTGTTGGCATCAGTGGAAGTGCATTAGCATGGTTTAAATCGTACTTATATGACCGCCATCAATTCGTAGCAGTGAATGAAGATGTATCCTATCGATCACAAGTGCAGTATGGAGTACCTCAAGGCTCAGTACTAGGGCCGCTACTCTTCACGCTTTATATGTTACCCTTGGGAGATATCATCAAGAAACATGGTGTTAGCTTTCACTGTTATGCTGATGATACTCAGCTCTATATTTCTTCGCAGCCCGGTGAAACACACCAATTTGAAAAACTAATGGATTGCATAGTCGATATAAAAAACTGGATGACGAGTAATTTCTTACTGCTAAATTCTGAAAAAACAGAGGTGTTAATTATAGGACCTAAAAACTCTGCTTGTAATAACCTAGAACACTGTCTAAGACTTGATGGTTGCTCTGTCAATTCTTCGTCATCAGTTAGGAACCTAGGTGTGCTATTTGATCGCAATCTTTCCTTAGAAAGCCACGTTTCTAGCATTTGTAAAATTGCATTTTTCCATCTCAAAAATATATCTAAATTACGGCCTATGCTCTCAATGTCAAATGCAGAAATGTTAATCCATGCATTTATGACCTCAAGGTTAGATTATTGTAATGCTTTATTGGGTGGTTGTTCTGCACGCTTAGTAAACAAACTACAGCTAGTCCAAAATGCAGCAGCAAGAGTTATTACTAGAACCAGGAAGTATGACCATATTAGCCCGGTCCTGTCAACACTGCACTGACTCCCTATCAAGCATCGCATAGATTTTAAAATATTGCTTATTACTTATAAAGCCCTGAATGGTTTAGCACCTCAGTATTTGAATGAGCTCCTTTTACATTATAATCCTCTACGTCCACTACGTTCTCAAAACTCAGGCAATTTGATAATACCTAGAATATCAAAATCAACTGCAGGCGGCAGATCCTTTTCCTATTTGGCGCCCAAACTCTGGAATAACCTACCTAACATTGTTCGGGAGGCCGACACACTCTTGCAGTTTAAATCTAGATTAAAGACCCATATCTTTAACCTGGCATGCACATAACATACTAATATGCTTTTATTATCCAAATCCGTTAAAGGATTTTTAGGCTGCATTAATTAGGTAAACCGGAACCGGAAACACTTCCCATAACACCCTATGTACTTGCTACATCATTAGAAGAATGGCATCTACGCTAATATTTGTCTGTTTCTCTCTTGTTCCGAGGTCAACGTGGCCACCAGATCCAGTCTGTGTCCAGATCAGAGGGTCACTGCAGTCACCCGGATCCAGTACGTATCCAGACCAGATGCTGGATCAGCACCTAGAAAGGACCTCTACATCCCTGAAAGACAGTGGAGACCAGGCAACTAGAGCCCCAGATACAGATCCCCTGTAAAGACCTTGTCTCAGAGGAGCACCAGGACAAGACCACAGGAAACAGATGATTCTTCTGCACAATCTGACTTTGCTGCAGCCTGGAATTGAACTACTGGTTTCGTCTGGTCAGAGGAGAACTGGCCCCCCAACTGAGCCTGGTTTCTCCCAAGGTTTTTTTTCTCCATTCTGTCACCGATGGAGTTTCGGTTCCTTGCCGCTGTCGCCTCTGGCTTGCTTAGTTGGGGACACTTCATCTACAGCGATATCGTTGACTTGATTGCAAATAAATGCACAGACACCATTTAACTGAACAGAGATGACATAACTGAATCCAATGATAAACTGCCTTTAACTATAATTTTTGCATTATTGACACTGTTTTCCTAATGAATGTTGTTCAGTTGCTTTGACGCAATGTATTTTGTTTAAAGCGCTATATAAATAATGTTGACATTGACATTAAAATAAAATAAAGGTGACATGGCACCCCAGACCATCACTGACTGTGGGTACTTGACACTGGACTTCAGGTATTTTGGCATTTCCTTCTCCCCAGTCTTCCTCCAGACTCTGGCACCTTGATTTCCGAATGACATGCAAAATTTGTCCAAAAGTCCAGTGCTGCTTCTCTGTAGCCCAGGTCAGGCGCTTCTGCCGCTGTTTCTGGTTCAAAAGTGGCTTGACCTGGGGAATGCGGCACCTGTAGCCCATTTCCTGCACACACCTGTGCACGGTGGCTCTGGATGTTTCTACTCCAGACTCAGTCCACTGCTTTCACAGGCCCCCAAGGTCTGGAATCGGTCCTTCTCCACAATCTTCCTCAGGGTCCGGTCACCTCTTCTCGTTGTGCAGCTTTTTTTGCCACACTTTTTCCTTCCCACAGACTTCCCACTGAGATGCCTTGATACAGCACTCTGGGAACAGCCTGTTCTTTCAGAAATTTCTTTCTGTGTCTTACCCTCTCGCTTGAGGGTGTCAATGATGGCCTTCTGGTCAGCAGTCTTACCTATGATTGTGGTTTGGAGTAATGAACCAGGCTGGGAGTTTTTAAAAGCCTCAGGAATCTTTTGCAGGTGTTTAGAGTTAATTAGTTGATTCAGATGATTAGGTTAATAGCTTGTTTAGAGAACCTTTTCATGATATGCTAATTTTGATGTTTTCATGAGCTGTATGCCAAAATCATCAGTATTAAAACAATAAAAGACCTGAAATATTTCAATTGGTGTGCAATGAATCTAAAATATATGAAAGTTTAATTTTTATCATTACATTATGGAAAATAATGAACTTTATCACAATATGGTTATTTTTTGAGAAGGACCTGTATATTAGTATATGCTTCAGCTTGTGATTTTTTTTTCTTTTTTTTTTATGGAAGAGTTTATTGAAACAAACAAATAATAATGCTTCTTTTGTTTAATCTAAAAATATGTGTCTATGATTTATTTCTTGAGTATCATATTTGACACATCAGGCTACATGGAGCTCATGCTCAGAGAAAAAAAACCACCTCAGTTTTCTTCAGAGGCCAAACTGAGCAAAAATATGCAATTAAGAGCAAATGTTGTTATTCATTTGACCACAAAGTAAGATGAAATTATGATAGCTTGTAATGTACATAGAAATATCAGTCACTCTATATTTCCCGACAATATACCTTAGTTAGATGATATTAAAATGCTTAGTTTCATCATCAAACTATTTTCTAAATACATAATGCAATGCAATACAGTGATGATTGAGAGATGGAAAAAAAAAATTCCTTAAAAGCCCGTTGAACATATTTGATAATATTTGATACTCACTCACTCTCTCTCTCTCTCTCTCTCTCTCTCTCTCTCTCTCTATATATATATATATACATAGAGTGAGTATCAAATATTATATATATATATATATATATATATATATATATATATATATATATATATATATATATATCAAGCTGCTTCAGTTCAGTAAATGCTCATTTTGAAATATTACTAACAACAGTGAAGTTATTATTTGTTTACTTTTACAGCAAATCGAGCATGACTTGAAGGGAGCATTTGTAAAATTACTAGAAAGCTTTTACTTGCTAAAAAAAAAAAGATAAACTATTAACCAGTAGTTGATACCAAGTTAAATCATGCAGTATATTATGGGCAACAGGTTTTTAATATAGGCCTTATAAGAAACAGTAAGCTTTTATAATTTATAGATTAAAGAGTTAAAGGGACAACTTAGTACCTTATTTACTCCTGAAAGCTGCATTAGTACCTTAGGCTTAAAACAGTAATATATATTTTTTAGGTAACTACTACCCTCAAGCTTACAAGAGTAAATATGGTAAAAAAATCTATATTTTTGAGGGTACTGCCTCAGTGACAAGCTGTTGTAACCCTAAAGGTACAATTTAATGTTTAATGGGGGGACAACCAACATTTTTCCCTTGAAAAAAAAAATGCAAATGTGATCCTGGACCACAAAACCAGTTATAAGGGTTAATTTGTCGAAAATAAACTGAAAGCTGAATAAAAACAGCTTTCAATTTATGTATGGTTTGTTAAGATAGGACAATATTTGTCTGAGGTACAACTATTTGAAAATCTGGAATCTGAGGGTGAAGTTCTTCGCGATGCATATTACTAATCAAAAATTAAGTTTTGATATATTTACAGTAGGAAATGTACAAAATATCTTCATGGAACATGATGTTTACTTCATGTCCTAATGATTTTTGGCATAAAAGAAAAATTTATAATTTTGACCCATACAATGTATTTTTGGCTATTCCTACAAATATATCCCAGCAATTTAAGACTGGTTTTGTGGTCAAGAGTCACAAATATGATACATATCAGTGTAGATTTACTACAGAAAACAAGTTCCTCCTAACCCATGAGGGGTAGTCCATCACTCTGGGAACATGGTTAATTCATTTAAAGACAATGTTTATCTGTTTGCACATGGTTTGTGTCCACTAATAAGCTTAATCAAGTTTAATTAAGTCCAAAAATTAAAAGACCAATGCTTGCTTCATTAAGTGGAGATGAACCTAAGAATGTTGGCACATTTGTTATTGTGTGAAATCCTCTCATACAAGCACACCAAGTCAGGCCTAATATGTTTCGTACACAAGGCCAAAGAGCAGCACAGGACCACCCACTCTCTTTCCAATTATCATCTTGCGACAACCTGTCTACTCTTCACCATTCATCAAGAGACGCACCACTCCAAAGAAGGTATTACAATTAGATGCCTGTTGCTCCCCTTAACAAATTTCTAGACTGTTGCTGGGAATCAATAGCTGGCAGTCCATGTGCCCCAGATGACAAACAGGATTACACCCCAAATCCTGCGTTCTGTCCCCTCTTCCTCCTCCTAAGTCACCCGTGATGTCAAAGACTGAGAGCTGGCTAATCAACAAAGGATTGGGATGTGGACTGAAAGAAATTAAGATTTTTCTTTGAGGCTCCTGCAGTGCATTCACTGTGCCACACTTTCTCGCTATTTAGTTTTCTTTGTCCAACTTATCCATCAGTTATTTTCAGACAGTGTCCGCATGATTGAATGTAAATGTATCTGTGTGTCTTGCATCACTTTTCAAGTCCATTCCCTGCTGCATTTATCTATAACCTGCATAATGTTATAATGCATACGACCCATGTATATTATGCAAATAAAGCCAATTAGGCCAGGAAGTGCAGACAAAGATGCAATACAGCTGGCTAGCCTCTTGGCCACAGCAGACACTGGAGTGTTTGCTTGCCCTGATTTAACAGCTGGTCACAGAGGTTGCATGCATTCACCTCACTCCACAGGGGGGACTGGCACATCCAAAGAAAAAGTTTTAGCTGCATTCACTTTTGCTGGGGGGGTCAGTGATGATAGGGGAAATAAAGAAGACATGCAACACAGGTTTCCCACAAATCCTCGGTCTAGCAACACTTAATGGTTAATTAGCCGAGCTTGGCCAGTCACCTAATCAGGTGACACAGCACATTAAACCCATCCTAATCAGGCCTAATCCTGATTTTTTTTTTTCTGATCTTTCTCCTCTACTTTCACAAGAGATGAACATGCTCTAGTAGTATTGATTAAGCCATAAGTGCTTGCTAAGACGTGTACATCCTAATAATTAGATTATATGTTAAGAGTGGGATGTTTTTTCCTAATCAATCGCTGCTTTGGGCATAATCAGGATTTCGATATTCCACAGACGTTTTCATCAGAAGCATGTAGATATACTGTGGAAGATCATTTCAGGGATTATTTCCATAAAAAAATTTGCATGGCTGGAGTTGCATTTGCTAATTGCAATAATCCATTTTAAAGCATTATCTTTCCTAACCAAACCAGACTCATTTGAAATATGTGATTTGAAGCTGCAAAAACATACCTTTAAATACACTGCACTGCAGTTTCCAGCTGAAATCAACACATGTGGTACTAAAACACAAACAATGTGTGACCTCAAAACACTTATAACATAGCGGATGATTTGTAAACTACGTTTTGCTGTTTGTATCATAATCTGGTCATTTCATGTCATTAAATTATATTTTATCCCACTATCGGTTGGGTTTAGTGTAGAGGGTGCATTTAATTCAAATGCGACATTAATCATTCACCCTACAATTACACTTTTTTACAATCACTTTGTTACTATTTTCAGAATTTTCAGATGTCATTTTTTACAACTAGACACAAAACTCAAAACCAATAATAAAAATGCAAATTTTTCAAAACTCTAACCCTTTTCTCAATTGCTTAGATACAATACACATAAAACTTAGATCATTTGTTCATTCAACAAAAATCACCTGTTCAATATGACACAACTTAACATCAAAGTACTAATATTTCAAAAGGCAATTCACACATTACATTTCAAATGAGTGTCTATTCATTTCCTTACTATGATCTAACTATCAATTGATACAGCTGCTTAAAATGATAAGTACCTGTTGCATTGCTCTTAACACATAGTTGTATGGAAATTCAATTCAATTCAATTCAAGTTTATTTGTATAGCGCTTTTTACAATACAAATCGTTACAAAGCAACTTTACAGAAAATTATGTTTCTACAATATTTAGTAGTAGCTAGTAGTTTGTGCACGTTTGACAGGATTTTAGAAAAATAAAAATAATAATAATAATAATAATACAAGACGTAGTCAGCTAGATGATGAACTATCAATATTATTAATTAATAGTAATTATAGGATGCAGTCACACATGTAGCAATAATTGTTAGTTCTGTTTGTTGATTCAAGGTTAGCATCATCTGGGGTCCTCTGAGGTTCAGCATCATCTCTTCTCAGGTGTTCTGGATCCAGACTGGAGCTTGTGTAAATCCTAGTTACCACGGGATGTAAATCCCGTGGCAAAACATAGAAACAAAATAGAGACATCATTAGCATAGCTGCTGATCCAACAAAGTAAAATTAGTTTAACCCAAGCTAAAGAATAAAAATGCAGATGCAACTACACTCACAATTTAAGAGGTACATTATTCGAATGCTTGGCGAAAGAGATGCGTTTTTAATCTAGATTTAAACAGAGAGAGTGTGTCTGAACCCCGAACATTATCAGGAAGGCTATTCCAGAGTTTGGGAGCCAAATGTGAAAAAGCTCTACCTCCTTTAGTGGACTTTGCTATCCTAGGAACTACCAAAAGTCCAGCGTTTTGTGACCTTAGGGTGCGTGATGGGTTGTAGCGTGGTAGAAGGCTAGTTAGGTACGCAGGAGCTAAACCATTTAGGGCCTTATAGGTAAGTAATGATAACTTGTAACTGATACGGAACTTAATAGGTAGCCAGTGCAGAGACTGTAAAATAGGGGTAATATGATCATATTTTCTTGACCTGGTAAGGACTCTAGCTGCTGCATTTTGGACGACCTGTAGCTTGTTTATTGACGAAGCAGGACAACCACCTAGAAGTGCATTACAATAGTCCAGTCTAGAGGTCATGAATGCATGAACTAGCTTTTCTGCATCAGAAACAGATAACATGTTTCGTAGCTTGGCAATGTTTCTAAGATGGAAGAATGCGGTTTTTGTAACATTGGAAATATGATTTTCAAAAGACAAATTGCTGTCCAATATAACACCCAGATTTCTGACTGTAGAGGAAGTAACAGTACATCCGTCTAGTTGCAGATTGTAATCTACAAGATTCTGTGTGGTGTTTTTTGGTCCAATAATTAATATCTCTGTCTTATCCGAATTTAATTGGAGAAAATTATTTGTCATCCAATCTTTTACATTTTTAACACACTCTGTTAGCTTAGATAATTGGGAAGTTTCATCTGGTCTCGTTGAAATATATAGCTGAGTATCATCAGCATAACAGTGGAAGCTAATTCCGTATTTTCTAATAATATTACCAAGGGGCAACATGTATATTGAAAATAGAAGGGGACCTAGGACGGATCCTTGTGGCACTCCATATTTTACTGATGATAAATGAGATGACACCCCATTTAAGTAAACAAAATGGTAGCGATCAGACAGGTAGGAAACAGACAAACAATCTTCCATGTTTACTGCAAATCATGAAAGCTTCAAGATAACGCGATTCACTGTGACCAATTAGCATGGAGCATGAACCAATTAGACTACAATATCCATGGATGTAGCCTATACTTTATCATAATGCTACATCAGACACTGTGTCTATGGACCCAAATACTGCACCACCTTTTCAGACTATTTACAGTATTGACAGTACTGCACTGTACTGCAGGCCCTTGTAATTGCAAGAGCATAGTGATACGTAACATGGAGCCAGCAGGTGATCAAGGTCACAATGGAGGTCAAGCAGTGGTGGGAGGAAGACGAGGAAGACGTGTTGGTGAAAGGAATGGCAGGGGACAGGTACCCCTTCTGAGAGGTGGTCGTGGGCCTCGTTTGAGAGGTGTTGGGGAGCGTGGTAGAGGACAGGCACCACTTCTGAGAGGTGGTCATGGGCCTCATTTGAGAGGTGTGGGGGAACGTGGTAGAGGACAAAGCCACGGACCCAGACAGCGGCAGCAACAGCATAGAGTGTCCAATGAAATTCGGGGAAAAGGGTTTCGATCAGGTTTGTAGAGCTGAAGGTGTGACCAATGTCATTGTGTGGGACAATGTCAGGTTCCATCATGCTCATGTGGTGCAAGCATGGTTTCAGGCCCATGCACAATTTACCACCCTGTATTAACCCCCATACTCTCCCTTCCTTAACCCGATTGAGGAATTTTTCTCCGCATGGAGATGGAAGGTTCATGATAGGCACCCTCATGGACAAGTCACTCTTCTCCAGGCCATGGATGCTGCCTGCAATGACATCACAGCAGACCAGTGTCAGGCCTAGATTCTCCACGCCCCAAGGTTTTTTTTCCAAGATGTTTGGCTAATGAAAACATCCATTTTGATGTAGATGAGATCCTTTGGCCAAATCCACAACACAGTTGATGACAATGTAGAAGTTCAGTAATCCTGTTTTGTTTCAGTATAAACAAGCAAGTTGAGGAAAACTGCATTTGATGTTTTACAGTACTGTCTTTTCTTTTCCATTTCATAGTTAATTATTTTTGCTTTACAGTTTTTTTTACAGACGCTAGGACACATTTCTCAATACTTAGGTCACTTTTGCAAAACTCTTCACACAGTGAGAACAACAGTGGGCTAATGTGGGCTAAACCAACGTGATCTCATGAGAATACGTGTGTATTTTTACGTTAAATGTGGTTCTACCACACGTACATTTACTTACGTTTTCATGCACATAAAAACGTACAACTTAGACGTATTTATAGCAGTAAAACGTACAAATACTTACGTGTTAGCGGCTAAAAAAACATAAATAATCTAACGTAAAGTGTGAATTTATATGAATTCCCATGTATTAATATTAAAATCGTGGCTTTAATGATTTAAATCTGTTGTATTTAATTGTCATATCAATAAATGTTTTTATTGAATGTATTGAAAGTAGTTTACTCATCTACTTAATAGGAAATAACATTTCTGTGCATGCTGCAAACCATAGATACACAAAAGCACAGCATAAAATTACAAATCACATCCATTTTATTTGTTTGCTGTACTCCATATCTTTAGAATCCAGATGTTTGCAAGGAACACAACCATATCAATCGATCTTCATCTTCATTCTCAGCAACAGCATCCATCACAGTCAAAGCCCGCGCTCGTTATGATTCGAATTTGAAAATAGCGCCAGTGCGCCACAGGAACATTACGACATGGTTTACGGCACTAATATCGAACTCTCATTGGTTCTCACATAATTCGTCACAGATTGCGACATGTCGTGTTTCAGTTGATAGACATTTGAAATCAGTACTGCTACTGCGCCAGTGCGCCTTCACGGAGAGAAGACAGATTCATAATTTCACGGATTAATAAATTAAATTCTGCTCTGTACCCTATAAAAACTATTACCTCCAGAGAGGACTGCGACTGGAACTCATTATCATTTGAACTACTTTTGGTACCACTTTTGATATTTTTTCGCAAACAATAAATGATTAACATTATGTTTGTTTGTTTGTCTGTTATTTGTTTATTTATAACAGTAACGTTATGTAGTTTTAAGAAATGGTTATGAGTAGGTTTAGGGGTAGGTGTAAGATTAACGTTAGTGGCTCAAAATAACATTTTAATGTTATATTTTTACTAAAATTGTGTTTTATTATATTTTATTCTTTTAACATTCTGTATAAAATGGGTAGGTTTAGGTTCGGGTGAGGTATAGGGATCTTACATTTATCAAAAAAAAAATTATAAAAAGGGAAAATATACATAAATATTTAAAAAAGTAATCTGATACGCATTGAAAAGCAGCTTCATGAGCAAATTTCTATGGATAACTGACTGGTCAGAGAACACGTTCTATCTGTACGTATTTGAGGTTGTTTTTACGTAAATTTCGATACGTATCGAACCTGTAATTATGTCCAGATAATACGTAAATGACACTGTAAATACGTAAAGGCACATACGTATTGGACAGTTTTAATTTACGTCTAAATATGTACGTTTTGATTGTGAGATCAGGCTGGCTAAACTGACGATCAATTATCATTGCTTTGGCACAAAATGCATTCAATGACTACATCTCTCAAATTTCATGAATTCTTTTCTCAGTCAGACACTACAACTGCCAAAACTCTTTATACATACAGACCAATTTGCACATGCTTACATACTGTTTTCAAAACTGTTAAACTTATGTTCAAAACAATAACATAATACAAAACTGAATGAGACAGCAATTTGCTACATTTCTACAGTAATATTTGAATGAAATATATTTAAAATCTTAAAATTAAATGGAATAAAACAATTATAAATATGACCATCCACATGATCAAATGTCCCTCTTGGACACAATGAATGCTGGATGCTTGGAGATATCAGCAGAAGATTGCCTGGGATGGATCAGGCATGCCAGAAGATTCTCTCCTAGGTGTATTGCCCTAGATGACATAAGATGTGATGTGGATGAGAACCTGTGGCCAAATGGAGAAGACAGAGTAGATTAGCATTACTATTGTATCTGTATCAGTGGATGGTGTGTATACAAATTCTTGTATTTGGGAATTACAAATAAATAAACAACACAATATACTGACGAATTCTGCATCATGTCTGATTCAATCCAGTAACATATATTGCAGTGAATTATAAACAGAGATGTGCCCTTGTTTTACACAAGAAAACATTGTATAATGCTACATGTTGTTAGTGTTTTTTAGGTCATTGTTTTGTGGGTGACAATGTGTGTTTGTCGGCTGTCAACCTTTGAGTTGATTTGAGACCTGAATAAAGTGTTTTGGTAGTTGTAGTGCATTTTGAATGTGAAATGAACTGCTTTGCCAGGCTGAAAGTTGGTTAGGAGAATTGTGTGAAGAGTTTTGCAAAAGTGACCTAAGTATTGAGAATTGTGTCCTAGCGTCTGTAAAAAACTGTAATCAAATAAACCTATGTTGTGATTGTACTGTCGTGTTTGCATCAATATATTACAAACTTTGTTCAATGATTCCACTGTGTCTGTAGTATTCTCTCTACTACTGCAGTACTTTTACAGAGATGTATTTACTTTACATGTGGTACCATAATGAAACCTGTATCACCTATATTTAATGATTGTACGAACAATGACACAGTGAAACTATCGGTTGCTTGTGTGTGGGTGATCTATAGTTATGTTTTTCAATGGCATTTCACAATAAATTTGTGTTTTCAATCAATGATTGTGCAAGATTTATTTAAAGATGTGAATGCACAATGCAATGTTTTGAACATTAGACAGCCTGTGTTACAAGTGATAACTGTTTTGAGTTTTGTGTCTAGAGTTTTGAAAAATGACATCAAGGTTCTGAAAATAGTAGCAATGTGATTGCAAAAAAAACCTGTAACTTCTGAACTGCCGTGATATGTGCATAATGTAATAAAATGTTGCCACATTCACGTTTATACTTTTTCAGAGAGGACTGAACAAATGTAACAACATAAACGTATTTCAAGGGATGGCATTAAACTAAGAAATATATACTTATTGCTTATGGCACCTTTTGTGGATGTTCACCTGAAAAGTGCAGCGAATTGCACCAGAAGCAACTTATGTCAGGTTTTGCAGAAATGGAGTCATGTATTTCCAATGAGCCTGGGTTACATGCTATAATTTCTTCCAAGGAAAATGCTGAATTTTCACATCTTCCAAACTGGCTACTTTAACTGTGCTTTAATTACTGTGCTCCTCCAAAAGAGGCAAAATGAGCTGGACAGAATTTTCCAAGCGACCACATTCTATTCTGAGTGCTATGCTGCTGAAAACAGATCAGGTAATTACTGTACTTTCCAGGACTATAAGGCCATACATTAAAATCTCCAACAACTTCTCAAGTGACAACTCATCTTATCACAAGGACAATCAAAGAGAGGCTGTGCTGTTTACTGATTGCTCTAATCAAAAAGAGCTTCTTCAAACACCGCTAATTGGTAAGTTTATTCACCGAATCACATGGCAGACATGCAGGGGACACGGTCGTGATTTGCCGAACCCAAATATGCCATTTGCATTGAGTGCCACCAGAATGCTCTTGACTCCCACAAGCTATCAGCAAACCAGACAATTATTCATCAGCAGCAAATTGGCACATCAAAGTCAAATCAGAGAATTACTGCGATGAACACCCAACACCGGGCTGAGAGACGTTAGGTGGCCTTTGATTGACCGCATTGCCCTTCCAGAATCTTCACCAACATTACAGCGCTTAAACCCCTACCGAGGCCCATTTGCCTGCTGGACAAGTGTTATATTCAGATAATGGCCATTTTGACAGTGAATGGAATCTCGCTTTGTTTCCCCTGTTAAAATTAGGATGTACTGTTCCATCATGGAGTTAGGACATTTCACAAATTTGATAACTCTAGTAGACTGAGAAAAAAAAAAGAAAAAAATATTGCACCTTACGTCACTAATATTGGTACTTAAATTTAAATTTTAAGTTATAAGAAGTTTTAACGACCATGAGAAAGTATAGAATAAAAGTTACTTTACAGTTCACAGTTACTTTAACGCCATGAACAAAATATTATTTTCTAACAGTGATGCTGCATTCTAACTAAGATCCTACATAAAAACCAGATATTAGAATTGATTAAAGGTAGATTTTGCCTTCTGTTTCTGCTCCACCACTAACCTTTTCTTTTGGAGTCAAGCTCAACAAGAAACATGGGTGAAAAACAAGTTTGGACAACTGGAAAATACATTAGTTTTAAGGATTAAGGGTCATATAAAATTCTGAAATGAGTTTATAAAGAATGCTTGCAGCTGAAAGGCTTTATTAATCCTACATTATGTAGAGACCTGAACAGTAGACAGTCAGTGCTTCAATCACATGAGTGCAACTTGGCCTTCTTTTTGCTTCGGCATCACTTGGCAGTCTGTTATCATCAGCTGAATAGCATGTTTTCACTGCTCATGTTCAAGTCCATCATTAATAGAAGGCAGAGATGTGTGTATGAACAGAAGCACAGTCTTGTTCGAGGACTAGCCCTTCCCAATTTTATCGCTGGCAAGTGAAACAAACCATAAAAGCAACTATCCAGCAGTGGTCATAAAAAAGATATGCTTCAGAATGCTGCACTTTAGGGCAACCAACCTATTTCAGACATACTGTATGTCGTGAATTGAAAATGCGTGGCCTTGCTTCCGTTCAATGTTGAGCTGAATATGAGATGAAAGATATTTTTGACGAATTTGAGCATCTTTTGCTGGTTTCAGGTTCTTCTAATTTCAATAAAAACTGAATTCAATGGATAATGTGCGAAGTTAAATAAGGATTCATATTTCATGCAAACATTTTGCACCTAGGCCAGTGAGGTGCTGTCATGTATATGCTGTTTTACATGGAATGCATTTCTGTGAGAAAAATAAATAAATAAAAAAATTGGTGGCAATACTCAAGGGTGGAGATTATAAACTGAAATGCATTATTGCTGCTTGCATGATCAGCAACATCACCCCTCCTCTAAACCTCACCCCCGCTGCATCAGTCAAGTGTTGAGATTCCTTTGATTCATGTAAGATGTCAATCCTTATAAGGAAACTGATAGTGTTTGCATCTCATTCAGAGTATGTATCATATCCACAATTACACAGATTCAACATTGATAGCCTCTAAGTATAAGGAAAGCAAAGAAACGTGAGAGTACTTGTTTCCCATTTCAGGTAAGGTGCACATTATGTTTTCTCAACAGTTCCCTTCTCTTCAGAGGGACATCATCTGGCTGGTGGTTCCAAAGTTTGGGGTGCATCAATATTCAAGGTGGATTTCAAACCTCACTGCATCTTACTAGCATTTGAGTAAACACGCATATTTACTCTAGGGGAATTCTGAGCATTCGTTTAATGGCTATTTAAGAATCTAGCTTGCATATTTAAACCTTACAGCTGTAGTACAGCATGCATAATGAATTATTTTAATAACACTGTACTGAGGAATATTTTTAAGTGAAGGCTAGGTAATCAAAATGTATTGTTTCCCATATTCCTATTACAGTTAACAAACCACATACTGTAAAACAATTGATTCTCATGCAGGGAAGTTCTAACTAAAAGTAGATACTAACTTTGAAGTAGCTTGATAGTAGCACAGCTGTTTCCAAAATAGTATAGCTTTAACCGTAATTAGCTCTTTTTCCAACAATAGTGGTGCAGTGTGATGTCACATATTGAGTTTTAAAACTGACCATTCTGAGGCAATAATCAATATATGGATAGTGATAATATATATATGGATAGTGATTTTTACAATACCATAATAAACATTATTTCAAAATAATTTACTGTTATGTCAATAATGTCTTTATCAAAGAGCAAGTTTTAGGGCTGTGTGATATGACAATATAAAAAGAAGCCTGGATTTCAGGCTACAATGTGTTATATATTGTTTTCTAGCACATATATCACTGCTGCTCTTAAGTGTTCAAAGCATTTAATAGATTTAAGAGATCAGAGATCAGGAATTAAGAGACGTTGGGATGTCCGATTAAGTTAGTTCATAGTATTAAAAATGATTCAGTGACTCATTTCTCTTCTTAAAGCCAAATATTTACGTACAGGTTGCTGTTCATCACTATGCTTTTGACTGGTTGTATAAATGTGTCTTTACTACATTAATAATTTCACTCTAATCAACGTTTATTCATTAAAATATATTAATTGTTTTTGGGTAGAATTTTATTTAAAGTGTCCTGTCCTTGTTTCTTTTATTTACAGTGAGTATGTTTACATGGACATCAGTAATCTAATTATTTACCTTATTCTGAATAAGAAAATATTATGATTAAGGTATTTCATTTTAAATAAAAAATCTTGAATTTGACTTGCAAAGTCGGTACATTTGACAGGATTTTGTGCAAAATGTCCCATTAGATCTATTACAGTTTTTCACCACATATAGTAAGTTGCCATTAACAGATACTGTAGCACTTTTACTGTTGAAATTACAAACATTTATTACAATAGCATTAAATGTATATAGTAAATATACTGTATGTTGTTAATGAATTCATATTTAGTATTTTAATGTTACATTTTAAATATAACAATATTAATATTTTATTATTGTTCTCTTAAATAGCTTCACTGGCTACGTTTAGTAAGTAGTTTTAGTTGGTAAGTAGCTAATTTCCAAAAGAGTAGCTTCCCAGAAGATTAAGTTCTTCGATTGATTGTTGGCTTGTAGCTTGGAGAAGCAATCCCATAAGTAAAAAAAAATATTGCTCATTGGTTGCTTTTCCTAAGCTCAGGAGACTTAGATGAGATTCTCATATATCTTTCATTTTAGTATCAGGAGCATTTCAGATGTTTATCCTAAAATTCCTTAGGAGAAATGGAAGTAGACACAAATGAGACATGAGAAATATTTGAGAAAAAAGTGTCAAAACAGAGAATGTGGCAGAAGAAACAGAGAAAATCTCTTTATTGTCTTGCTGCAGTCTTTATCAAGACTCTATTATAGGAATATTTTATTGCTCAGTGGTTGCTCTTTCTAACCTCAGGAGACTAGTTGTGATTGTCATGTATTTCTCATTTTAGTATCAAAGTGTCTCAGATGTTTCTCCTGAAAATCCTTAGGAGAAATAACATTAGACACAACTGAGACATGAGAAAGTTTAGAAAGGAATCCAAAATGTCAATGGGAGATAAACGTGTGAGAAACATCTCTTTATTAAGACTCTGCTCAGAGGTTGCTTTTGCTTTTTTATTGCAGTGGGGTTTTTCACCTTTAATGGTCAGGAAAGTAGGAGTAGAGACAGGAAACAACTGGACAAGGGAAAAGGGAACAGGAAACAACCTTTAGCTGAGATTCAAATCCATGTTGTCTGAGGTGCAGTTGTGCCTTCACGTCAATGCACTGCCCACAGGCTATGGCTCTGACAGAAGTCACTCTATGTTCAGGATACTAAAGGCTGATTCTCTTATGTCTCATTGAGATATCAGCTTTGTCTTAAAATGTCTTCGGTTTTATTTTAGGAGAAACGTTAGATTTTTACTAATATTGTAAATACTAAAATTATCATTTAAATAGCATTAAACATTTCAGAATATCAAGGGTTACTAGTTTAAATCTATCTTCAGTGTCCAGCTTTGTATACACCACATATTCCAAACACAATAGAAAGGACTTGCAAGAGCAAGATGTTTAGTATAAGAGCAATAACTTTTTTTAACAAATGTAACAAATGTAGTGTCCCAGCGGTTTTTTATTTTTTTGTATTAAGATGTTGTCTTGTACAGCCCATTTTTGCATGTATGTAAATATACGTTATGGTTTCCTCTGTTAAATCACTGTGCAATAAAACACAGTCTGCATGAAACAACTTCAAATATGACAATGCATGTATTGTCTTTGATTGAATAGTGTAGACAAATGACATTGAAGCTAACCAGAGGAAAAAAAAATCTCTTTACCATTTCAAATATTTCTCCTAGACAGAACTGAGGATGCCTTAAGATTGAATGGAAACTTTTGCTTGAGTCTCCTGCTTCTCAAACTTTTTCTCCTGAGATAAAAACTACAATGGTCTTCTTTAAAGCTTTAGAAGATATCTGGACAACTTTACACACTGTGCTCAGATTTTTTCCTTTGCTAAAGACTCGAGCGCTCTCACATTTGTGTCTTTTAAAGCTGTAGAAAAAAGATCTCAACAACATCACACACTGTGCTCAGATATTTCTCCTTAGTTAGAGACTCTGGATCTCTCAAATCTGTCTCTTTTAAAGCTTTAGAAGAGATCTCGACAACTTTACACACTGTGCTCAGATTTTTCTCCTTTGCTACAGACTCTAGATCTCTCACATTTGTCTCCTCAAAAGTTTAGAAGTGATCTCAATAACTTTACAAAGTGTGCACCAAGTCAAATGCCTCAATATGAGCTTAAACATTTCTTTCCTTATAATATGTATTAATAATCAAATTAGTAAATTAATCAAGACTGATTAAAATAAGCAATTTATGTGCCTTTCAGCTAAGAAAGCTCCAGGGTTAACTCTTTAACTCTGAATTTATTATGCACCCCTCCCACCCACCCCTTTTATTTAGTGCCTTTCAAGTACTTGACTTGATGCACACTTTGTAAAGTTGTTGGGATCTCTTCTAAAGCATTACAGGAGACAAATACGAGACCCCCAGATTATTTAGTTAGAGAAAAATCTGAGCACAGTGTGTGATGTTGTTGAGATCTTGTTTGAAACTTTGGAGGAGACAAATGTGAGCCCACCAGAGTCTCTAGCTAAGGACAATTATCTGAGCACAGTGTGTGATGTTTGAGATCTCTAATCTAAACTTTTGACAGACCAATGGGAGAAATGCTAAGGAGAAATATCTGAGCAGTGTGAGATTTTGTTGTGATCTCTCCTGAAGCTTTAAAAGAGACAAATGTGAGAAATCCAGAGTCTCTAGCTTAGGAGAAATATCTGAGCACAGTGTGTGATGTTGTTGAGATCTCTTCTAAAGCTTTAAAGATGACCATTGTGAGATTGTTAAGAGTTTTGTCCCAGGAGACAAGTTTGAGAATCAGGAGACTCAAGCAAAAATCTAAATTTGATCTTAAAGTAACCTCATTTCTGTCTAGGAGAAATATTTGAGTTGTTAAAGAGATCTCACTTTTGATTTTTCTTTTTGTATGGGAATGGTTTCAAAGAAGCTTCCCAATGGTGGTACCATGTATATATTCATGTCAGTAGCTAGAATCTCTCACCGTGCATAGCTAGGACCACCGCTGTGGAGCAGGTGTCTGAGGCTTTAAATTAGCATTTCCCATTCATGCTAATGGCTGAACCCTGTTCCCCCTGTGAGAAGAATTGAGCGTGCTCTCTTCTCCAGAGCACAGTGCATGCTAATAAGAACACACTCCACAATCCCCGCTCTGTGTGTCTTGGCTAATCTTGTTTTATCACCTTTGTTAACATCTCCATGAACAACAGATTTAATCCAGGCAGAGATTACCGTAATGTGACTTCTGCTTTCCCAGATGGAGTCTGCACCCTTCAATCTATAAACATTTGTATTCCCTGTGGTAGGACAGACAAAGAGGGATGAAGTGAAATGCTACAGATGTAACGGCAGGTTATGAACTGCGCCTGAATGCTTGAAGTGCAGAGGTTAAAAACAGCACATATACACATAGGGTGACTGGGAGAGGTGACCCCTTTTGAGCCCTCAATGTTGTATGTGCACAAGAGCCGCGGAGTGGAAAGTCAATAGTTGCGGAAGCCAAAGAGACTAGAAAAACTAGTTCTCCTTTATCTGTGATGATTAATTCTGTTCATTTCGGAAGATTGTCTTCAATCATGGAGCACAAGGTGCCAGTGCTTTGGCCCTGCATTCAGGGAGCAGTGAATGACCTCGTGACCTCGTCAGCTTTGGGTTAATTATCAAATGGGAAGTCAAAGCTCACAATCCGAGCTACTTAGAAAGAGGGCAGGGTCACCCTTGAATATGAGCAGGTAAAAGTTGGTGCACAAAAACAGATTCACAGCGAAGAAAGCATAAGGCCCTTAAAAAGCCGCTGGCAACATTCACAACTGTCTTCGAAACCATTCGACGGAATGCACATGCAGCAAATGACACGTTAAAGCTGAACAAGGAACAGATGGGAACAGTGGCTGAGCAAAAAATGTGCAACACATAATGTCAACAACACATTTTCCTGAATGCGGAAGTCTTGCCTGACTCATCATGGGAAAACTTGACTCAAAACTCGACTTCTAGTCAAATTAGCCCAATTTCCTGGCTGGTAATGAATGTTAAACCATGTAAATGGCTATGAAAATAAAGGTTTCAAAAAGAGGTTTTTGCCCCAATGCCATAAAAGAACAAATTCAGATTCCCCAAAGCACCTTTCAGTTATTTTACAAAATGTGAAAAATATTACAAGTTTTTTGTTGTTGTTGTTTTTGAAAGAACATTTTTCCACAATAAAGAACCTTTTGTGGAATGGAAAGATTCCATGTATTTTAAGGACTTCTCATGGAATCAAATATGCCTATAAAGAACCTATATTTTTTAACAATGTAGTGCTGACACTTACAATGTTTTTTGCCAGTGCCTCACTTGTTAAAGTTTAATGAGTGGGTAGATTTCATGAAGCGGTCAGAGGCTAACTACATTGATAACAGGTGTCAATATCCTACATGCAGCTTTGGACTACAATGTATTTTTGACAGACTTTGTCCACATTTTTATTTTTCCAAATGTTTCATTCTAAATAATTAAGTTTGCTCTTCTCGCTTATTATAAACATGGGTTCTTATTGAGATCAGAAAAGTTAAACAGAAGCTAGAATCCATCATAATGTTGTTCAAAAAAAAAAAAAAAAAAAAGGATATTCAGAGCCAATTATCAGCAACACAAAACCTGGCTGGCTGTTTTACAGTAGTTCTGAATAATTTCTAGATGTGGAGTTCATGTTAATTGAGATATGACCAGTACATTAATGCCACTGCACAATCATGGCATATGTTATATTTCACCCTAAATGGTTGGTAACTGATGGAGAAATCCAGACTGTATGGTAATGGCCAGTAATCATCCTAGCTCAGTGTGCACCTTAATTTATTTATTTCCGTGCCCTCATGTGTGGGGTTAAAGTATCTCACTGTTGTTGTTCCATTTAGCAGATCACAGAAATTGATTTGCTGCCCAAGGAACGGTCCTATTCCTGCTCCACTCATGCAGCCGGGTGGCATTCCGCTCACACAATCAAGAATGAACATTGTCTGTCTACCTAATCTAGTCCTCGGTCCCAATGGGAGAGGGGACTAGTAGCGAGAAAATCGGCATGAATACTAATTCAGCCTCTTGGCTTTAACAGCTTTCACAAACCCATCTCAAAGGAATTCATCGAACATGATGTCTTCCCATATTAATTACTCCATGGCATGAAGCGGAAAAAGGAGGCAGAGATCACATGAAACCTATAAGGAGGGACTTGCTGCTCCAACTTAAATGTGGTTAATTATAATTTGATTTTGTGCATTAGATGGACAGGCCCAATGGTCTAGAGCGATGCTGGGGGTTCTTTTGCCCACAAAGCTGTGTGTGCTTCCATCTATACGTTGCCTATAACTCACCTTGAGCATTGAAGTCCAGCATTACAGATTACTGTTGTATAATCACAGCCTACATGCAACTGTATGGCAAATTTGTACAAAAACATTATTTTATACAGAAATTCATTTTTACAGGAGCCTCATATGAGTGTTTTTGGTCATGGTACATGCAACTGTAGCATGGGGCCAGTAAGGCATTTACCTTTCGGTAACCAAAAATTTGGTGAGAAAGCCATGTACATTCTATGTTAATCACATTATTTAAATACATATCTATACATACACTGTAAAACAAAAAATGTGTTCATGATTTTAAAGTAAAAAACTATTAGATTAAAGTATTAATTTAACTTTAGATTAAAATATGGTTATATTAGCAGTTTTTGGAAATGAAAATAACATCATTGTATAATCTACAGTGAAAAAAAACATAAACTGACATTCCCAGAATTTCCAGTGTGATACTTCATATTTGATGTTTTTATTTTTTTTATTTTTTAAGGGTTCTTATATTTGTTTTCCTTATGTACATTAGGGTTTTATGTTGCATCTGTTATTAATGTTTATTGTATTATTTTATTACTTTTGTGTTACCAAGAAAGTATATTTTATTTGTCTATAACACTGTGCAACTTTGATATATTAGTAATGAGGGAAGGCTAGATGTGATGAGTTTTGGTCCATCAAATGACTTTCTTATCACCACCTGATTTGGGTAGTTATTAGTGTATTATAATGGTACAAAACAGATGAATACTTCAATAGGATGGTATATTCAAGTTAATTCAGATAATGTAAAACTTTTAATTTGCATCTTTTCTCATTCATTATAATTTACTGACTAGCATTTAATCTGAATTTAAAAGTTGAAAAATTGTTCAATATACATTTAGTTTTTAAACAGGTTTAATTATTTTGTATGTATTATTTAAATTACATGGTCAAAAAACGGTACTCAAATATGATGAATATTTTTTATGGTACCTCAAATGAAAATACAATGGAAACTGTATGTTTCCATGTAAAAGGACTGGAATTATCTCTATCTTTGTGAATCAAAACGTGAAACGTGGGCTTGAAAGATGAAAAGCACAGCTTTGTGTCTTCACTGAACATCCCCAGAAACACTGTCAGAGAAACCGCAGGCGAGTAAATGAATATTTCATTAAGGTCTATTGAAACAGAAGATCAAATGACTTTGTTTTAAATCATTATTCCCTGATAAAAATAAAAGTGGTTCGGGGAGAGTGGAAGGGATACACTTGAAACTTCAACTTGTCGAATAATCATGAATAAATTACACAAACATGCAATATGCAAATAGCACAATGCTGGCATATCATTGTTAATGAGTGTTTAACTTCCCTACTTGCTTTCATCTAGATCTTCCGTTCTTTTATTGTCTGAGATTGTTCCAGCCTTTGCTGCGTATCATTTATCACCAGAACACAATTTTAGCTTAGGTGCCCCCAAACACAAACATTTTAAGCACTTATCCAACTTTCTTAATAAAAAAAAAAAAGACTTAACATGTAGATTTGACTCACTTTATTCATCAAATGAATGGAGATTGAGCAATGGATATCCTAGGTGAGCCTTGAAATCAGGCACTTATGCCATTAAACAGATGATTTAAATCGAAAATGTATTTGAATCTGAATGCTTTAATGACCTTCCCTGCGGGGATACCATCATGCATGTTCATAAGTGGCACCATAC
This sequence comes from Carassius carassius, assembly GCF_963082965.1. NCBI lineage: Eukaryota > Metazoa > Chordata > Actinopteri > Cypriniformes > Cyprinidae > Carassius > Carassius carassius. The sequence goes on from NC_081785.1 coordinate 26,408,968, forward strand.
ACACATTTTTGCTAAATAAATCTCGGTGAGGTTTTATATGAAGCAAAACATTTTCTCTGTTTTGATGTGACATCATTTGAAAGTCGAACTCTGGGCTTGACTTTTTTTTATTAGCACATCCAGAAGCTGGTTCCTTTAAAAAGCGTTTATGGTGTTGTTATGGGCCGGCACAATGTAACTCTCTCACAGAGTTTCCTCCATCAAACAAGCATCTGTTGACATGATCGTTAACACAGATATTATGTGAGGGGAGCTTTTTAGCAAACTCCAAATTATGCAGGCACGTTATGATGCATGCGGGTCAAGGCTGGCTGCAGCCATTACAGCTAATGAGTGTGGAGTCCTACTCTAGCAGGTTCGGCCTCATAAAGTTACTTAAAAGCTAACTAATGTAATTATACTGATGGATAGAATGCTGCAGGTTTGGTATCATTACAGAATAACATGCCTCCCTGCATGTTAAATATGATGAAACCAAATGAACCTAGAGTCACAGACAAAATGACAATCCTCTGTCACAGGCAATGTAGATTATTGATGGCTGGGAAACAGTTCTGGAAATCCGTGCACAGCAATTTTAGTTAGCAATATTATTTTCAGGTCCATTAGAAAAAGGGTTACTGTTGTTATCACTGATTGGCTGTTTTGGAAAAAAATACCATTATTACTGTAATGATATTGCTGTTTAATCAGTGCTCTTTTTAATGCCTAATTATAATTATCTGTAATTTTAACTATCATGTGGAGTCTAAAAATAGCCATTAGAGAGGCATATTATATCAACGAATTGCAGCAAGCATGTCACATTTTGTACAGGAACTCAGACGTCTGTGTGTAAATGTATAAAATATTACCTGAAATCCCACATGAATCAGCCAGAGAGCATACAAATGTGTCCAAAACAGACAAATTGTGAAGTGGACATTGCACCATGCATTTCGTCAGTTGGGGAGACACTTGCATCACGTTTGGCTGACGAAATCGATTTCGCCACAAATACAGAGAGCGTTTGTTCCTATATTGAGATGAGCACAATGCATTTGGTCCTCCTAAATGGGCCGGGGTACTTGAGTGAGTTCAAAGGTGTTTCAGCAGCATGCAGAATGGCCATTGTGCACTGGCTTTTCATAGGAGTTGACTCAGAGCATTCCACTCCAACTCAATGCCAGATATCTGCAGCATCTAAAATGCATAATATTCAACACAGTGCAAAGGAATCACTTTAAAAACCAAGTTTAATCTATTTCAACCAGGTCCAAGTGTTGTTCAGCTAAAGAGATTCAAGCAGGGTTAACACCGACATGTTTTGAAAACATGCCTTTTTTGTTTTCATGGAATGTCACACTCATTCCTCGATGAAGATGTTTTGCAATCGTATAAAGGCATCTCTTTTAAACATATTAACTGCTCATTCTCAAAAGAGAAATTTTAATCATAAAAATCATCAAAGTCATGGCTGCTGGTGTTGGGGGAGTGAGGACGCAAGGCCATTTCGATCTCAGAATTGCTGTCATCTGATTCTCCCCAAAATGCTGCAATCAAAAATGTATGTGTGCACCATTAACATTCTGTTGCAATAAGGGCCAGAGATAAATTAGCCCATGAACATGATATAAAATGATAAATGTAAAAAATATAAAAGTAAATAATTCCATATATATACATGTATATATAAATATATGTATACACACACACACACACACACACACACAAACATATACACACACATACTTATACATATACACACACACACACATATATGTACATCAGTAAGACTTGTAATGTTTTTTAAAGAAGTCTCTTATACTCATCAAGGCTGCATTTATTTGATCAAAAATACAAAAAACAAACAAACAAACAAACAAAAAAATAACAGTAATCTCGCAAAATGTTTATTTCAATATGAAATGTTTTCTATTTTAATATCCTTAAAATATAAATTATTTTTGTGATGCAAATCTGAATTTCCATCATCCATTACTCCAGTATATCCAGTGTCACATTATCCTTAAGAAATAATTATAATATTCTATAAAGAACAAAATATAGGTAACAAACAGCACACAAACTGCCAAAAGCTCACTAAAGCTCTATTTATTAAAGTATAAAATAAAAGTAAAAGCAGTAATATTGCTAAATATTCTCATAATTTAAAATGTCTGTTTTCTAGCTCAGAACAACTGGATGATGTAACAGAAAATATGCATTCTCTCTTTTCTAGCAATTTAGATACGGTTGCTCCTTTACGCTTAAGGAAGATTAAAGAAAACAGTCTGACACCATGGTATAATGAGCTTACTCATATCCTAAAGAGAGAAGCCCAGCTGGAGGAAAACAAAACTAGAGTTATTTCGTATTGTTTGGTGGAAAATTACCCTATCCTACAGAGAAGCATTAAATCTGCTAGATCTGATTCATCTCTTTTAGAAGAAAACAAACACAAGGTATTTATACCGTTTATTCATTCAATACAGTGGCTAAATAAATGAAAAATAAATCATCAACAGGTGTTGACATTTACTGTCAGCACAGCAGTAATGACTTTATGAACTACTTTACTTCTAAAATCGATACTATTAGAGATAAAATTGTAACCATGCATCCGTCAGCTACAGTATCAAATCAGACAGTACACTATAGATCCCGAGGAACAGTTCCACTCATTCTCTGCTATAAGACAGGAAGAATTGTATAAACTTGTTAAATCATCTAAAGCAACAACATGTTAGACGCCATTCCATCTAATCTCCTAAAAGAGGTGCTTCCAGAAGTCATAGATCCTCTTCTGACTAATATTAATTCATCATAATCACTAAGATATGTCCCCAAAACCTTAAAACTGGCAGTTATTAACACTCCCATTAAAAAAAAAATACACAACATGACCTCAAAAAAACTAGTTAATTATAGACTGATCTCGAATCTCAAACGGACTTGGCCCACATGTGGCCTCAAGGTGGCACTGCTGGCCTCCTGTCAGCAATGGCATGTACCCTTTCAGCCAGACCTGGGCCATGTGTGGCAATGACGGCATGGCGGGGATCTGGCAAACAACATGAGGGACGACTGTTGATGGGAGGAGTGTAGCCCAGGGGTGCGTTTCCCAAAAGCATCGTTAGCCAACTATCGTCGCAAGTTCCGTCGTTATCAACGTAGTTCAACGAGTCGGTGTTTCCCGAAACCATAGTTCAAACGAACATTCGCAAATTGCATCGCAAACAGCTCTCCACCTGTGGAATGACAGCTCTCCACCTGTGGTTAGAGGCATAGTTCATCGTTAGTTTGCTGTGTCGACGTCGTTGATTGCGCCGCACCTGGGCTATGTTCTATGCAGAGTTATCGACCCTATGCCCTATTCCTTTAGACGATTTCACCATCCACTTTTAATGATTTAAAAGACTTAAAGTTGTGGTTAAAGTTTTTCACTTATATAAAATGTTAACACTCAAATCAAAGTAATTTTACAGTAAATGAATGTTACAAAATAAAGTAACAAAAATGTATAAATATGTGAGAGATTTTGTTGTTTTTACAGAATTATAAAATAGAATACTCTCTACAAATGTGTTTGTGTATGTACGTATATATATATATATATATAAAGAGAGAGAGAGAGACACAGTATAGACACTGTTTGCAAAATTATTTTTTTGTGCGTGTTTTTAAGTGTTGATTTAATGCATATCAGCAAATAAACCAAATATTTAACAGATGTTATGTCAGATTAAATAAATGGTTTAAACTGCAATGGTGGCTGGATGCTGCACAGGTGTCAGGAGGTATGGGTGAAGAAGATATCCTGTCTCCCAGCAGCCAGCTATCACCAAAGCCATGCATCCTCTTCAGCCACCTGCAAACTGCAAAATTGGCCCACACAAAATAGTCATGTGTGCTTCCATCACCCATCCATCAGGCCATCACCCACCACCTCCAGAAATTTCCAACAGCATAATAATGGAGTGTAGTTAACAAATGAATTTAAAGCAATGTTTCTTCTTATTGCCCTCTGAAGATATGAAGCCTGATGTTAGAGGACCAGGCAGGAGGGGCCTGTTGGAGGCCTGAACTTTGAAGGCAAAGGCCTGGTTGATCCACATGTATACCTCCAAGGATCCTTCCATTGCAACAGGCCCCAGGATGGCCAAAACTTTCTCTTCCTCTGGGACAGGAGGAACTGAATTGATACCCCATCAGTCTTGTTTGCTTCCCTTACATGCCAGAGCCTTCCATTTTGTCACACTTGCAAAGTCCCTCCACTTATTCCTGACTTCTGGGCTTTGTTCGTATCCATAGCCAGCATCATTTATTTTTGGAGTGATTTCTGCACAGATTTTATTTTTGTGAGCATTTGTAATGCTGTTTTGCAGCTTTGAAAATAGCTGGACTTTATTATTTTCCACCTCCTCCAAAAGAACTGCAATTTCTTTTCGGGCAATTTTCATTAACACATGGCATAATGGCAAGGAGACTTAAATAGGAAACATTTAGCAAAATAAGCATCAGGTGTCCACAACAGTACACCACAGTTAAAAAAAACATATTTTTAAAATTGTGGTTAAGTAGCCTATCACTATATATTAAATAAGGAATAGTATGTATATGAAATTGTGAAATTATTGACATTGGGATCAGAAAAGAGCACATTTTTAACTCCGTGTGAGTATAATGTATTGCAGAACAAATGAATGATTCGCTATTACTCGACTCCTATGTAACATAATTTCTAAAGCGTAATTCGAGTAGAAGAAAAGAGAAAATAAAACCTAATTACTGTAGGTGGCGGTATGTGCTCATGTCTCCAGTCGGCCATTAGATCGAAAAAGAAGAAGAACGACGGCTCAAACCAACGTAGTTTGAACCATGGATCTGCGACACAGGTACCATGGTTTCGGGAAACAGTCGTGACTAGGTCGTTCGTTTTCATAACGATGCATCGTACTATGGTGGTTAATCAGCGAGTTACGTCGTTGTACGGGAAACGCACCCCAGATCAGTCGGGTGATATGTGGCCCAAATCAGCCTAAAATCTGGCAACATATTATGTGACCCATGATAAACAAGATAAATACTATATTGCATGATAATGGTTAAATGATCACATACATTTAATGAAGTGTAGTATTGTTAATAATGTAGTCTTTGAAATGGCAAGTCGAAACAGAATGAAGCATATAATTTCAAAATTAAGCAAATCAGTCAAGTCCATTAAACTGTACTTAATGATAAATTTATTACATTTTATATTATTATTCTTGGTACAAATAATCTTAGAATCCTTACATGAAAAGAAAGATAAATAGAGAGAGTATTTAACCGTTATCATGTAATATTTATTTGGTTTACTATGAGACACACACTGATCTATAATAAAGAGTGGGGGCACATCATTTTTATTAGTATGCTGTCATGCACAAGCATTAAATAAAATGATCATGAAAGTATTTTATTTTTATTTAAATGTAAACATGTATTCTGTATCCATTTGATACTTGGTGTGAGGAACAGATCCAAATTCAAACCGCATTCATTGTCGATATGTATCTCCTTCCTCTGTAGCTATAGTAACTATTTAAAAATGTGCCGTTAAGAAGTTTTACAACAAGTTTTACGGCAGCGCTATCAAAAGTTCATTGGCTCTCATCGGTTTCGTCCGAGATTGGGACATGCCGTGTTTCCGGTGGTGCGTGTTTTGAATGAGAAACGCGGGCCTTGACGGAGTGAATCGGGATAGTATTTTCAGCGTTTAACAACTTAAATTATGCCCTGCTCCATACACTATTATAATATTCTGCCAGAGTGGCCTGCAACTGCAATGCATCGTCATTTGGACTACTGTTGTACTGCTCTTTGTCACATCTGTAATAAATTATTATGATTAAGTTACATGTCATGAGTCTATCTGTTACGTTTCTCTTATAGACTGTACACTTTATACACTTACTCTTTATTGGTTGATTTGTTCTTTATAAAAATAAATAGAAAAACCAATGCAATACATTTTTTTTATTGCACAATTACATGATGTGTGGGTTTTAAATCTAATTTTCTATTCAGTTTAATGTACTTTATTGGGATAGTTTGTGTCTACATTAAAGCATGTCACAAAATGAACAATTGCGATCATAGTAAAATACAAGGTAATAATGTGAAATATAAAAATTCCCAGACAGCAGAGTTGGCCGAGATCCGGCCCACATCTGGCCCGCTTGAAATCCATTCGGGCCAGATTTGGGCCAACACTGCTTGCTGTCTGGGTTGGGCCTGGGCTATATAAGGCTCAGGTATGGCTCAGATTTGGGGATTCTGGTTTACTTAAGGCTGAGAATTGGCACCAATAATAAAACCTGTTTTGGCCTAGATCAGGGCCAGCTAAGGATGATTAACTGGCTGAGATTCGGGCCGGTTATGGCCCACGTGTGGCCCGAGTCTTTAATCCAGTTCTGGGCCACTTCCAGGCCGTCATTCTTTGCGTACTCGGGCCGAGGAAAAGTCATTGTGTGGCCCGGATCTGGGCCAGAAGACATTTGCTATGTGGAACAAAGTACCTCAAGGCTCAGTCCTAGGGCCTAGATATCATCAGGAAACATGCGTTAGCTTTCACTATTATGCTGATGATACTCAGCTCTATATTTGTTTGTGGCCAGGCGAAACATATCAATTTGAAAATGAACGGAATGGATAGTCTATATAAAAAACTGGATGATGAGTAATTTCTTTCTTCTAAATTCTGAAAAAACAACAACATAACCATAACAACAGAGGTATTAATTATCAGATCTAAAACCTCCGCATGTAACCTAGAACACTGTCTAAAACTCTATGGCTGCTCTATAAATTCTTCGTCATCAATAAGGAACCTAGGTGTGCTATTTGATAACAATCTTTCCTTTGAAAGCCATGTTTCTAGCAATTTTAAAACTGCATTTTTCCATCTAAAAAAATATATCTAAATTTTGACCTATGCTCTCAATGTCAAATGCAGAAACGTTAAAGGGTTAGTTCACCCAATAATCAAAATTATGTAATTAATAACTCACCCTCATGTCGTTCCAAACCAGTGAGACCTAACACAGTTTAAGATATTTTAGATTTAGTCCGAGAGCTCTCAGTCCCTCCATTGAAACTGTGTGTATGGTCTACTGTCCATGTCCAGAAAGGTAAGAAAAACATCTTCAAAGTAGTCCATGTGACATCAGTGGGTCAGTTCGAATTTTTTTGGAGCATCGAAAATACATTTTGATCCGAAAATAGCAAAAACTACGACTTTATTCAGCATTGTCTTCTCTTCCGTGTCTGTTGTGAGAGAGTTCAAAACAAAGCAGTTTGTCATATCCGGTTTGCGAACGAATAATTCGAAGTAGCCGGATCTTTTTGAACCAGTTCACCAAATCAAACTGAATCGTTTTAAATGGTTCACATTAATACGCATTAATCCACAAATGACTTAAGCTGTTAACTTTTTTTAATGTGGCTGACACTCTCTCTGACTTAAAACAAACCAATATCTTGGAGTAATTCATTTACTTCAAACAGTACACTAACTGAACTGCTGTGAAGAGAGAACTGAAGATGAACACAGAGCCGAGCCAGATAATGAGCAAAACATTGACTTGTTCACGAGTAAAGAACCGGTTGCATCAGTTTTCAGATCACCAGTAGTTCTCCAGGATCACCAGGACAGTTCGATTCAATAAATCGGTTGAAGAAAACGGTTCACCAGTTCTTTTGCGCTCGACGTAATGGCGTCATTGGCGATGATTGCCCTTGATTCAAGCCTTCGGTTTACCTGGGCTCATAAAATTAGCACAAAATCAGTTCAGAATCAATCACCAAAAGAATCAGTTCGGTTCAGACGCTCTGTGTGTTAGTCTGCTCCACACTGAATCACACATGCGCAGTATCATCAGCTCCTCGGTTCTCGAATCGGACGCGTCTGACAGGTTACAGATCCGGTTACATCGAATGAATCGTTCGCGAACCAGATATCACAAACTGCTTTGTTTTGAACTCTCTCACAACAGACACGGAAGAGAATACAATGCTGAATAAAGTCATAGTTTTTGTTATTTTTGGACCAAAATGTATTTTCGATGCTTCAAAAAATTTAATACCTTTCTGGACATGGACAGTAGACCATACACACAGTTTCAATGGAGGGACTGAGAGCTCTCGGACTAAATCTAAAATATCTTAAACTGTGTTCCGAAGATAAACGGAGGTCTCACTGGTTTGGAACGACATGTGGGTGAGTTATTTATTACATAATTTTTATTATTGGGTGAACTAACCCTTTAATTCATGCGTTCATAACCTGAGATTCAAGATTTTTATTTCTCACATACATTATATGGAGAGCCTATGACTAGCAGTAAAATGTAAGTCAGGTCCACTCCATGGACAGTGCAATTATTATAGAATAAAAACACAAGAAATTTATATATAAATATGGTATGGAGAAAGTAAGATAAAAAAATAAGAATAAAAATAAAATGCTTATAAAATAAAATAAAATGTGCAGAACAGTATACTGTAGACTTAATAAACATTAAGATTAGCAGGAATGTACAAGAGAATATGTGCAAACAGGTTGTACAGGATATTTACACAGCAGCAATAGAGGTAAAAAAGTAAATAAATAAAAATTATAGAAATTGCTGTGTGCACATGACTATGTCAGTATATTAACTATCTTACAGATAATTTTTTGAGTTTAGGAGCCTGATTTGCGTGGGGGAAGAAGCTTCTCCTAAGTCTCTCGGTTCTTGCCATCAGGCTACGGAAGCGCTTACCAGATGGCAGCAAAGTGAAAAGACAGTTACCAGGGTGGTTAGGGTACCACACTGAGATACACTGAGTCAATACACTTTCTATGGCCCCTGAATAGAAGGTTTTCAGGATTGCTGGCGAAACCCTGAATTTTCTCAGCGGTCACAGACATAGGTACAGTCTTTGCCTGGTTTTATTAACCTGTGTTTGAATGTCTGAAGTCCAAGTCAGGTCCTCTGAGATGTGTACACCAAGGCACTTGAAGCTGCTTACCCTCTCCACAGGGGTCCCGCTGATCATAGTGCCCCTGCTGTCTCTTCCTGAAGTCCACAATCAGCTCTTTAGTTTTACTCACATTCATAGAGAGAGAATTGTACTAGCACCATGAATTGAGTTTATCTACCTCATCCAAGAATGTGGCTTCATTATTGTTGGAAATGAGACCCAGAACCACAGTATCATCTGCAAATTTGATAACAGATGTGGTGCTGTGGGAAGACACGCAGTCATGTGTGCAGAGAGTAGAGCAGAGGACTCAGGACACAGCCCTGTGGAACACCCACTTTCAGGGTGATGGAGTAGGAGGTGAACTGGCCTACTTTCACAACTTGAGGTCTACCAGTTAGGAAATCAAGATTTCAGTTACAGAGTGAAGAATTCAGAAGAACGGTGATTACATGTTTATTGCTGCAATGACTGCTGCTTCCTGACGCGTTGATCGGCAGAGATGCACTGCCTCGGTTGCATAGAAAGAGTTTAACTCATCAGCCAGTGACCGGTCTGCTCTCACAGCTGCAGAGGATTTGTTTCCAAAGGCACAGATGGTTCTTAGTCCTTTGCCACATGCGTCGGGAGTCATTTAGCTGGAAATGGGACTCTATTCGTTCCCTGTATAGGAGTTTGGCATTTCTTACTGCGTGTCGTAGATAATAGCACAATGTTTTGTACTCTCTCATGTTCCCCGATGAGAGACCGGTGTTGTATTGATGAGTTGACCAGTGTATTTGTTTACTGCAGCATGGATTGTTCTGTCCACCAGGGATGGAAATTAGCACCCCGCCACCAGCCAAATACGGGTGATTTTGTGTTGTGGCAGGTAAACTCGCTTCACCTACCGGCCACCGTGGCCAGTAAATAAAAATAGCATACTGTTTTACCCGGCCGGTGGAAAAAAAAGTTAATTTCCATCCCTGGTGTGTGTACAACATGCAATAAAGTGTAATATAATCCAAAGCATCTCCATGGAGAAAGGCGGTGCAAACCGGGCTTGAAACGGCGTTGTTGTTCCCAGTACAGTGTTTGCAGCTGAAGTTAGTGCCGCTGGCGGAGTGATATATTTGTTGGTTATTTACAGTACATTTTATAGCACGCACGCATGATATATAAGATCACGTGAAGAGTTCAATTTGTTATCGCGCACAAATTTCTGCATACTGTCACGTCTTTGTCTAACCCCGGTAAGTTCATTCTCCTCCATGATTCTGCAACATTTTAGATTATATGGACAGTTTGTGTTTATCTTATTTTTTTTAACGGCATAATAAGCAAACTAACAAACAGTATTATCGGTCGCGTGTCTAATAACTGCTGTCCTGGGATGCATTTTATTTCCAGTCTTCAAGTACTTTTTCAGAAGTTAGCTCTGTGGCTAAAAATAAGAAAGTGGCTGGTAAAAACATTGAGTGGCTGGAAGATTTTGAAATCCCCCAGCCACAGTGGCCGGTGGACAAAAAAGTTAATATCCATCCCTGCTGTCCACCCAAGGTTTCTGATTTGAGAAGGTCCTTATAGTTATTGTATCAGTTGCTTGTTTGTTTAGCATGTTTACAAAGCTTAATGCTACATCCGTGAACTCAATGACGTCAGAGGAACTACTTCGGAACCAGTCTACATCATCAGGCGCCACCTGTAGCATAGCTTCTGACTGGGAGGACCAGGGTGCCACTACCCTCTGCACCGGGGGTTCTTGAATAATAATAATTTAATAATTCCTTAAATTTATATAGTGTTTTTCTAGGCACTCAAAGTGCTTTACATAGTCAGGGGGTATCTCCTCATCCACCACCAGTGTGCAGCATCCACCTGGATGATGCGACGGCAGCCATATTGTGCCAGAACGCTCACCACACACCAGCTTACTGGTGGAGAGGAGACGATGTAGCGATGAGTGATGAAGCCAATCAGCAGATATGGGGATGGTTAGGAGACCATGATGGTCGGAGGCCAATGGGTGAATTTAGCCAGGATGCTAAATGCTCTTTTCGAAAGACATCCTGGGATTTTTACTGACCACAGAGAGTCAGGACCTAAGTTTAACGTCTCATCCGAAGGACGGTGCTTGTTGACAGTAGTGTCCCCATCACTACACTGGGGCGCTAGGACCCACACAGACCACAGGGTGAGCACCCCCTGCTGGCCTTACTAGCACCTCTTCCAGCAGCAACCTAGGTTTTCCCAGGAGGTCTCCCATCCTGATACTGACCAAGCTCAGGCCTGCTTAGCTTCAGTGGGCAACCGATCTTGGGCTCCAGGGTGATATGGAGCCTTTGTTTATATTCCGGTGTGAGGAAAATGGCGGCATGGTCCGATTTGTCAAAAGCCAGTAGTGAGTGAGCTTTGTAGGCATTCTTAAACTGAGAGTAGCAATGATCCAGTATATTCAGTCTTCTAGATGGACAGGATACATGTTGATAAAAGTTTGCCATGACATGCCTGAGGTTGGCTCTGTTAAAGTTCCCTGCAATTATAGAAGCAGCGTCTGGATGTTTGTTAATGTAACCGCTGAGCACATCATGAAGCTTAATCAAAGCCAAGCTTGCGTCTGCCTGTGGTGGAATGTAGACAGCAGTAACGATGATCGATGAAAACTCCTGGGGCAGATAGAATGAGCAGCAAATAATGGATAAATGTTCCAGATGAGGCTAGGAGGAGCGCGGCAGAGTGGAGATATTCCTGGGGTCACACCATTTCCTGTTGATCATGAAACACACTCCACCACCTTTGGATTTACCGCCCTCTACTGTCCTGTCCATCAATAAAACTAAGAAGTTATCAGACGGCGCTACAGCAGTGTCCGTGACCGATGTCCTTAGCCATGTTTCAGACAAACAAAGGATGTTACAGTCTCTAATGCAGACATCCCAAGTCTCCCGGAAGTTCCGGGAGTCTCCCGCATATTGAAAGCGGCTCCCTGAGACCCGCAAATTAGTTAAAATCTCCCGGAATCTAGACCAAGCGAGCAAAAGCGCGCATGCGAAACATATACTGTGTTTCAAACCGTGTAGCGCACGCACGGCAGAGAGGGAGAGGGAGCGAGAGACCTTGCGTGTGCGTGCTAATGTGCGTGTGTGCGAAGCGCATGTAAGACAGAGAGCATCCTGATTGGCCTGTTTCTGCAAATCAACCAATCAATTGTCAGTGTGGGCGGGCTTTTATCTCTTGTCCCAAACAAAATTAATCAGTTATGTCTATCTAGAAACAGGAGCACCATTGCAGAGGGAGAGTGCCACAAAACAAAAAAAGTATAAGACACATTTTACGGCAGACTACACGAAAGTGTACTCCTGTCTTATAGGTGTCAAACATAATGACAGTCTTGCCATTGCCCATGGAGGGTTATATGATTGCAAAAGGCATGTTGAGATGAGTTGACAAGTTTCATTTCATCTGCATATTATTCAGGTTAGTTGCCAAGGCTACATGAAAACAACCAACTCCTTAGACCTGTTTAATAATTACATAATAATTACATAGGCCTATAGCTTATAGAAATAATATTTAATGCTTTTATATCTGTTAGGGACCACAACATGTTAGGGAGGCTAAGCACAGGGAAGGCTGCTCCAATATATCTCCGTTCTCCCATTCAGATGTCTCAAAGTCTCACTAAGAAGGTGACTACAGCTGAGATGTATTTCCTTCCTTTTGGGGGGGGGGGGGGGGGGTACCTCCCTGAAATGACTTTTTGCAGGTTGGGATGTCTGCTAATGTCCTGTTTGAAACTTATCCAAGCTCTGAGATCGGCCTCAAGGTTAGATTATTGGTAACACTTTAGAATACCGTTTCTTACTTACTGCATAACTAATAAGGAATTATTGAAGAACAGGTGATTATTCATTAACACATTTTGAACACATTCATTAACTCACTGTTAATTAAAAGGACAAGTACAAAGTACTACTACAGTTTGTTACAGTCCACTCATTAGCCTATAATGGAAATTAAATATGCATTAAATATGCATTTTTTTTTGCTTCTACATGTTTAACTTTTATAAAAAAAAAAACTTTTATAAAATGTTTGTAAAATTAGTTTAAATGTGGGAAGTATACATGTTAAAATGGAATAAAATATGCTGTATTAAGAAATGTTCTCGTCTGAAATAAAGATTGTAAACAAGCTGTGTCATGAATTTGACAAAGTTTATGATTATTTTCATAGGTTGTTTTAGAGTGTAAGTTGGATTAAATATTTTGATGAGTCAAAAAGATGTAGCAATTATTATTTACTAATATGTTCACTTTAGAATACTGTTTCAGGTTCTAAGTAATTCCTGCAGAATTGTCTGATAATTCTTTGTTAATCGACGACAGATCACTGTTTTTTAATGGAAAGCAGTACTTTAAGTGGGCCGGTACATACCGGTACTCAGTACCGCCACTTCCAAATATAGCTCTTGAGCGTACCGCCACCTCTCCGTGCGCCCAGAACGTGCTTTTAGCGTACCGGTACGCTCATTTGGACATCTGTTCAAATAGAGGTTTTAATCTTTTGCCTGTGCTGCCGCTTTTCAGAGCGCCCTTCAAAGTGCAAGCTTCCTAATTCGTCCCACCGAGAGCAGAGACTACATTACCCATACACCCTTTAGTTTTACAAGTGAAAAGCGCATGTGTCGCTTTTGGCGCTGTCAGTAACAACTCAACGTGGCCGGAGAGGGTGTGTGAAATGCGCACACTCAGCTCGGTAAAATTTCAAATAGAGTGAACAACACTTAATATGCTCTCCTGGCTTCAGACTCTGAGTACTAAAACAACACGGTCGCTGGCTGACACCCCACTAAGCCTGAATGATATGGGTGCAGCTCAGAAGCAAGCTAATGAAGTAATGCAGTAGCTCTTTCAGGTAGGGTGACCAGACGTCCCGAAAAATTCGGGACAGTCCTGAAATCTAAACTGTCTCAAATCCCGAATCTGGCCCTAATTGTCCTGAAAATTATACTTAAGCAAAATCTTGAGTAGTTATTGTCTGATAAACATTAAAAACTGTCTGCGGAGGTTGAGTCGTCCTGCAACCAGCCCCCGCCGGCTGCTCATTGGCTGCAGCATCTTTTTTCTAAATTCTAAAAAAATACCGTAGGCGGCTAGGCACGAATTTAGATATTCTTTTATCTAATTAATCTATATGCACAAAGACAATACAACCTTTTTGTCCCCTTTTTGTTTTAAAGCTTGATGAAGAGAGCGCAAGTTGCTGCAGCTGTGAGGAGGACAGTGATGCATGCGTACAGGAGTGATTAACAGTTCGCGGCACTGTGTACAAAAAATAAGTTTAAGCTCATTAGCGTTAGCGTTACAGAAAGGTCTGATTTATGCACTGTTACAACAGTCATTGTTTTCTTTTTTTTCTTTTTACAATGACATCTGAGTTCATGATTTTAATGTTGTTGTTTCTTGTGGCACACTACAGACGGTTGATCTTTGAATAAAAATGTGTTTAGTTAAGGTTTGAAATTCATTATTTTTTATTATAGGCTACAAAGTCTAATATCATAAACCCCCCATCCTGTCACCCAAGACCGCAAACACCCCCCTTACCCCCCAGCATATATATATATATATATATATATATATATATATAGGCTATAATAGAGTACCGGCACCTCTTTTGGGCCACTTAAAGCACTGATGGAAAGCTTAAAAAGAATGTATTTGCTACATTTGTGTAAGCAGTACACATACAAACATGAAGAATAAAATTGCAGTACATACCAGATTCGTAATAGTGAGTCATAAACAAATCCACAGCTGTAAATCCCAGTTTAGTTAGAAAGGTAAGGTTTCACTGAATGACATCTCATGAAGCATGTTTAATCCAACAAAGCAATAACGTTGTAATATGGATGATAATTCCTTTGTTTAAGTTTCAGTTCTTCAGGGATGGTATTGTTTGTGTCAGTTATGGAATAACTCATGCTCAGAAAACTGTGTCTTGGTAGTAAAAACAGCATGATTTTGTAGCGTACAGTGTCACAAACAGAATGATATGATCCACTCAAAAAAAGGGAAAGATAGGCAGAAGATTGTTTATTTGAATTCTGGTGCTCTCTTGTGACACGCGCTGTGACGCACCTGTAATCTGATGGAGGCGTAACATATATTTTCATATTATGTGTGAGTGAGTTTTATGGGGAATGTGCCTGTATCTGCATGATTACCATCTGTTTGAGCGCAAATCAGCATGTATTACAGATATCAATGTGAACGCCGTCTATATGAATAGAGTGTGATTCTTGACTTTATGGCGCATTTGTATGATTACCATCTCTATAACTGGCCGTCAGCACGTGATAATTGACTATATGAGCAGAAATAATTGTAAATGCTGCATTTCTAGCAATCTCAGGATGTACCGTAATTGGCACACATAGTTAAATCTTTTTTATTTGTATTATTTTTATTACTCAAATTATTATTTCTAGTGCTCAAATAAATCACTTATATGATGTCTAAGTTTCTGTCTACTGTTTTATAATTGAAAAACTATGTAGTGGTGTTTAATTACTAGACTAGTTTGTAGAACCCTTCAATACAGTTATTAAATATTAAAATACATTTTTATTTTTATACAAATGTGTTTTATATTTGGGGGGGGGGGGGTGTTGGGCGGGAATCTAGACACAATATCAGAAAAATTGTTGCAGGAATCTCATTTTTCATGTTATCTTCTGCAAATTTGAAATAGAAAAAAATAGACATGTGACTTTTAACCCATTAATTTTCTAGATTGCTCCAGGACTGATTTTATGTATTTTTTAATATCAAACAATAAAAAAAAAAAAAAAAAGTTTTAAGTAATTATTGAGGAACTATTTAATAATTCTTTACTAATTACTAATGGGTTCCCAATATTTTCATTTTAGAATAGACCTACTGTTTCAGGTGCGAATAAGCCCTGCAGAATTATTTGATAGTTGTTTATTAATTACTAATGGGTTCCCTATGTTTTCACTTTAGAATAATGTTTCAGGTTCAAAGTTATTCTATCGGTATTATCTAATAATTCTTTATTAATTAGTAATGGGTTCCCAATATTTTCACTTTAGAATAGGCCTAACGTTTCAGGTTCGAAATAGGTCCTGCAGAATTATTTGATAATTCTTTATTAATTACTAGGGGTGACCCCGAATATTTGACAAATCGATGCTTTGATTCAAGGAGCCTGATTTGACTACCAATCTAACAGTCAAATATTTGCGGGGTGTTACTGATTATGCCATTTTGACTATATGGGGGAGCTCAAATGTCTGATTTCACATAGAACTACCAGTTTTCTTCCAATAAGTTAATATGAAGCCTATTATGATAAAGCTGTAAGAACCTGAAAAGAAAGAAGCTTCAAATTAATATTTTAAAGTGCGTGAATAAATCCAACCACCCCTATAGATTTATATTTCACTTTCCATAATCCGCGACCGACAGAGGAGCATCTTGGCGCTAGGGATTTAAAACTTTACCAAGACTCAAACTGACACAGGCAGAGACTGTATTTATTCGAACAGATTGGGTAAAAGTAATTTCAAAACATTTCAGCCGGTGTATATATTTTGTGGATATATTGTTTACCTGATATAAGATGGATTTGGTTTTGAGTCAAGCACTTCATTGTAGTACTACGGTAATATCTCTTCAGCGCACAGCACGAGGAGGTCAAAATGCAGAATATAAATAACTTTAGCGGAGCATAAAGAACAATCCAAAGACCGCTAAGGAGCTGAGTGGAGGAATAACTTTCGTGACGCATTTCCTTAAAAGCTTAACTGTTGTTTTATTTGTACAGGTTTGTACAGGCTTGTACGGTCAACAAAATATTTGTGCTTCTGCACTCACCCCCATTCTTCCCTATCCAACGCACACACCCCACAGGTGTTTTAACCCCACTTAATGAATGACACTCCCATAAACATTAGGTCACATGACTTTCCCATTACATAGCTCTGTCGCGGGCTGAAGAATCACACGACAGGCTGCAGTGAAAGTTTAAAGCCCCGGAGGGTGTATTTATAAACAGATGTGACCGTGTGGGTGCCAGAGGTGTCAGGTGCTCGTCCTCGGTGCTGCGTGATCCTGTTCGCCGGCCGGCTGAGTGCAAGGGGATTCGGTGTCCGGTGCTCAGGTGGCGGGCTGGTCGGTCAGTCGCTTTCTGGAGGGACAAGAGACACAACATTAACTGGCTGTCGTCTGGAGATCTTTCTCACCCTTGTATTCTCGGGCGCAGCTTTTGTAGTCCTCTCCTCATTGTCCTCAGCTGGGACCGATCAGCCCGCCATGATTGCGTGCAGGTGAATCTCCTTCGTTGCCAGGGCGACGCTGGTAGGTGCCCGGGACACGGCTCACACTCCCACCCCCCTAAGCGTCGTCCTGGTCCCTCGGGCGAGGGGAGGAATCACACCTGACAGACCTGCGAAAGCTGTCCACAGACGGGAGAGTCCATCCACATTGGCGTTGGCGGTTCCAGCTCGATGTCGCACGTCGAAGTGGAAGTCCTGGAGCGCCAGGTACCACCGCGTCACCCGGGCATTGGTATCTTTAGCCCGGGCCATCCATTGCAAGGGGGCGTGATCGGTGATGAGGGTGAACTTCCGCCCAGTAGATAGTACTTCAGCTCCAGGACTGCCCACTTGACGGCCAGAGCCTCCTTCTCCACCGCTGCGTACCGTTGTTCCATTGTGGACAGCTTCCGGCTGATGTAGACCACCGGGTGTTCCTTGCCGTCTTGTACTTGGGATAGCACGGCTCCCAACCCGGTGTCGGATGTGTCCGTCTGCAATAAGAAGGGACAGTTAAAGTTGGGAGCGTGCAATACTGGCTCAGACGTGAGCGCTGGTTTTATCCTTTTGAACACTTCTTCTTCCTGGGTTCCCCACCTCAGTTTCTCCGGCTGTCCCTTCTTAGTGAGGTCTGTCAGGGCTGTCGCTAGGGAGGAGAAGTTAGGTATGAAGCATCTATAGTAACCAGCCAACCCCAAAAAGGCCCGTACCTGTTTCTTGGAGGTGGGCCTCGGGGCCGAGAGAATGGCTGCCACTTTTCACTCCTGCGGACGGATCAGGTCCCGGCCCACCCAGAAACCGAGGTAATTTGCTTCAGGAAGGGCAAGGTGGCATTTCTTGGGATTGGCGGTGAGCCCTGCCCACCGCAGTTCGAGAAGCACCCTCCGGAGACGCTCCAGGTGGTCCTCCCAGGTCTCCGAGTGGACGACGACATCATCGATGTAGGCTGCTGCATAAGCCTGATGGGGTCTCAGCACGATGTCCATCATCCGTTGGAATGGGGCTGGAGCCCTGTTTACAGCCCAAAAGGGAGAACCCGGTACTGCCAGTGGCCACTGGGGGTGGAGAAGGCGGTCTTCGGTTTGGTGGACTCTGTTAACGGCACCTGCCAGTAGCCTTTGGTGAGGTTGAGCGTGGAAATAAACTGGGCTCTCCCCAGCCGCTCCAGCAGCTCGTCGACACGGGGCATCGGGTATCCATCGAACTCGGAGACCTCGTTTAGGCGGCGGAAGTCGTTACAGAACCGGAGGGTGCCATCCGGTTTTGGGACCATGACTATGGGACTGGACCAGGGACTGCAGGAGGGCTCGATGATCCCTAACATCAGCATCTCCCGAACCTCCCCTTCGACTGCGTGTCGCCGGGCCTCCGGGATTCGGTAGGGCCGCTGTCGCACGATGGTCCCTGGAGGTGTGCGTACGTCATGCTGAAGTATGCGGGTCCGCCCGGGACGTGGGGAGAACACATCAGAGAATTGACCGACCAGACATTGAAGCTCCGTCTTCTGGGCGGCCGACAGGTGGGGGCTGATGTCAACAACAACGGGAGAGGTGGCGGCGAGTGCAGCAACCTGAGTCCTCGTCCCCTCCCAGCGCTTCAGGAGATTAATGTGGTATAGTTGACTTTCCTTCCGTCGTCCAGGCTGGCGTACTCTGTAAGTCACGGGCCCCACTTTCTCTGTGACGATATATGGGCCTTGCCATTTAGCGAGGAATTTACATGCTGCCGTTGGGACGAGGACTAAAACGTAATCACCTGGCCGGAATTCCCGTGGTTGGGCCGTCCGGTTGTATCGACGACGTTGGGCTTCTTGGGCTGCTGCCAGGTGTTCCCGGACAAGGGGCATGACGCGGTCGATCCTTTCCCTCATCTCTCTCACGTACTCGATCGTGGTCCGATGGGTGGTCGGCTGCTGCTCCCAGGCCTCTTTGGCGACATCGAGCAGGCCACGGGGCTGCCGTCCCAACAGAAGTTCGAAAGGGGTAAATCCTGTGGAGGCCTGGGGGACTTCCCGGATGCCGAAGAGGACGTACGGCAGCATTTGGTCCCAATCCTGTCGGTCGTCCGCAGCCACGCGACGGAGCATCTGCTTCAACGTCTGATTGAACCTTTCGACCAGCCCATTGGTCTGAGGGTGGTAGACGGTGGTACGAAGCTGCTTTACCTTGAGGAGGTGGCAGAGGTCAGCCATCGTCAGGGACATGAAGGGGGTGCCCTGGTCGGTCAATATCTCTCGGGGGATGCCGACCCGGCTGCACAGCAGGAAGAGCTCCTGGGCGATGGCCTTGGATGTAGCTTTGCGCAATGGAATGGCTTCGGGGTACCGGGTCCCGTAATCCACGATGACTAATATATGTTCGTGTCCCCAGGTGGACTTTGGCAGTGGCCCTACTAAATCCATTCCTATTCGCTCAAAGGGCACCTCGATGATGGGCAGCGGAGTAAGCGGAGCTGGGGGAGGGGTATGTGGCGACGTCCGTTGGCAGTCCGGACAAGCCTGACAAAATCGTTTGATCTCCGCCTCCATGCCGGGCCAATGGAATCTGTCTCGGATCCGTTGGGTAGTATTCTGCGCCCCCAGGTGGCCAGCCATAGGATTGGAATGGGTGAGCTCAATGACCATCTGTTTCCTTGTATGTGGGACTACCAGCAGTTTCACCTCCTCCCCTCTCCGCTGTGCGACACAGTACAGCAGGCCATTCTGGACCACGAAGTGTGGGGTCGGGTGTGGTGGTGGTTGGACCTCTTTTCCCTCAACCACCCTTACTTGCTTCCAGCAGTGCTTCAGCCGATCGTCCCCGAGTTGCTCCTCCACAAAATTTCCCCCACCCCTAACCTGCTGGAAGACATCATAAAAAAGGTTAGAACTTTGGTGGGGGGGGACTCACCATCTCGGGCGCTGTCCGATGCAAGGAGTGCAGGGCGCCGTCGGGGAGCTCGGCTGAGGTTTTTTTTCTTCTGGCGGTTCCCGGCAGGGCTGGCAGGCTGGGTAACTCGGGAGAGTAGTTGTTCAAAGCCTGGCCAGTCTCTCCCCAGCAGCACGGGTACAGGCAAGTCCTTGACCACGCCCACTTCCAGTGGCCAGGTGCCGGTCTTCACGGAGATGGTCACCTGTCAGGTAGGTACGCTCTGGGTGTCACTGTGGATGCATGTGATGGATAGGCGGGCTTTGGTTCCCATCCGTGGGGGAAACAGGGAGGACTGGACCAGGCTTACCGCCTTCCCGGAGTCCAACAGAGCTGTATAGGGACGGCCATTGATGAAAACCTCGGTCTGGGGTGCCTCTCGCGGCGGTTCCAGATGGACTGCACAGCCTGCCAGCCAGGCGTGATTGGGCAAGGGTGGTGGCTCAGTTGGCATCGGCTCATCTTGCATGCCGGGAACCGCCGACCTACTGGCTGTGCGCTGGGTGCCCTCTGGCGTGCGTCGCTCCTGGTACACCCTCCGGGGAAATGGCGGTGCTTGCTCCCCAGCCTCTCGGTGTAGCATCGTCTCCGCTAGTTCAACGGCCTCGACGAGATCTCCCACGGTCTGCGGGTTCCTCATTCCGGCTGCCTGCCGAAGGGGCCGTGGCAGGGCATGCAGATACCGGTCCACGACGACGCGTTCGGCCACTTGGGCAGTGCTGGGGTCCCCGGTGAGCAACCAGTGATGGGCGAGGCGCTTGAGTTCGGCAGCTTGGGCACGGGCTGGCAACCGACTGTTATACTCCCATGTTCGAAAGAATTGGGCCGCGGCGATGGCAGACAAACCTACGCGGGCCAGGATTTCCTTCCGTAGTTCGTCGTATTATTCTTTTTGGCCTGCTGGGGTTCCCCGGTTAGCAACGGGGCCAGTATCCGTGCCCAACTTTCGCGGGGCCAGTCCTCTCGAATGGCGATGGACTCGAACATGCCCAAATAATGTTCCACGTCGTCGTGGACGGTCATCTTCTGCAGGAGCTGTGTGGCTTGAGTGCGGGGATTCGGCAACGGGACCCGCTGGGCAGCCGTGAAGCGGAGAGCGGCGACTTCACGCTCCGTCTCTCCCTGCCGAGTGGCCATATGTTCGACAATTTGCTGCTGTCGCATGCTTATTTCCTTCAGGTGTTTTAGGAGCTCTTCCATGGCTGGGGGAGGAGTCACCGCCTGACGAAAAACAGAGGGGGAAAAAAAACAAATCGGTGAGTCAATAGGGTCGTGGTGTCGGTGATTCTTCAGCAGTTTGCCCGCATTCTCCACCAGTGTCGCGGGCTGAAGAATCACACGACAGGCTGCAGTGAAAGTTTAAAGTTGGATCAGCACCTAGAGATGAACTCAACAGCCCTGAATGTCAGTGGAGACCAGGACAACTAGATGAGCCCTAGAGACAGATCTGCAGTGAGGACCCTGTCTTCTAGACGGCCACCAGGACAAGATCACAGTTACCAGATGAGTCCTCTGCACAATGTGACTTTGCTGTTTCCTGGAATTGAACTACTGGTTTTGTCTGGCCATAGAAGAACTGGCCCCCCGGCTGAGTTTGGTTTCTCTCAAGGTTTTTTCTCATTCTGTCTCAGATGGAGTTCTGGTTCCTTGCCGCTGTCACCTCTGGGTTGCTTAGTTCGGGAAACTTAATATCCAGATATTGTTGACTTGATTGCACATATACTATTTAACTGAGCTAGGCTGGATGATGACATCACTGAATTCAATGATGAACTACCTTTAACTGAGAATTGATTCAGTTTGCATTATTGACACACTATTTTCCTATTTAATACTATAAAGTGATTTGACACTTATCTGTATTGTTTAAAGCACTATATAAATAAAGGTGACTTGACCTGACTTCTATTGTTATCTATTTTAAAATTTAATTTATTCCTGTGATCAAACATGAATTTTCAGCATCCAGTCTTCAGTGTCACATGATCCTTGAGAAATCATCATAATATACTGATTTGTTGCTCAAGAAACAGTTATTATTATCATTAAAGTTGAAAACAGTTGTGCTGCTTCTATTTTTTGTGGAAACGGTTATACCGCAAACCTTTGAATTATTTTTTTTATGTTACAAAGGATTTCTATTTCAAATACATGCTGTTCATTTGAACGTACCTATTCATTAAAGAATCCTGAAATAAAAGTATAAATTTCCACACACAAAAAAAGAAAAAGTAATAAGCAGCAAAAACAGTTTTCAATAT
This sequence comes from Carassius carassius, assembly GCF_963082965.1. NCBI lineage: Eukaryota > Metazoa > Chordata > Actinopteri > Cypriniformes > Cyprinidae > Carassius > Carassius carassius. The sequence continues at coordinate 26,431,446 of NC_081785.1, forward strand.
GGATAATAGGAAACATTATTAATGTTTTCTGAAGGTGGCACTAAAGAGTAATGGCTGCCGAAAAACTCAGCTTTACTCAGCTCAACATACATTACATTTTAAATTATGTTCAAAATAGTGAACAGCTGTTTAAAAATGTTATATTTTTTTCACAATATTACAGTATTACTGATTAAAAAATGCAGTCTTAGTGAGCATAATAGACATATTAAAGAAATATTTTAAAAGCTTAATTATTCCAAAGTTTTGACTGGTAGTGCACTCAAAATTAAGGCTGTACAATACAAGAACAGTAGTGTATTTTTGACTGGACAGCAGAGAAAGTTTTAATTTTTGCAGTGTTGCTGTAAGAAATAAATAAATAAAATAAAACAAGATTAGACTTCACAACATAAAAGCACAAAGAAAAGAAAAACTGAAATCTTTAAAAATGTTTGAACCATATCAAACAATCAGGAACACATTTTTCATTGTTTAACATCAATTCATCAAATCAGCCACATCACACAAAATGCTCCAGGAAGCCATCATCTCTCAACAAAACATCATCTTTTCTTTGACAGTTACCTAAACAAACCCTGAAGAACATAATTTCCCCTCAGATGGGGTGAGTGGCCAAATAAACTTCCTTGACTTCTTTTCTAATGGCGCTGAAGGACCCGGTCAGGGCACTCTATTCATAAGTGGACTGAGCGCCGGTTTGCCGGGTTCCCAGGTTCCCATAGCATCATTGATATCTCTATGTAAATGAATGACCCCTGACAAGCCTTTGATCTGCATTGATGCATATGCAAAAGCTCACGCTACTTTTCATACAGGCTTTCTTCTTCATTTACATCAGCACAGGGCTATTCAGATCTCAATGACATCTTCATCTTCACCCTCATCCTCATCCTCACCCTCCATGTCTTCATACATGCATATCATTGATTTTGTTTTCAGGTCTGTGTACTTTAAAGGATTCTGGGAGCAAGTGTAAGAATATTTTTTTTCCCTTTGATGGATTTGGAAGAATAAACAAAACATCAATTGTTTGTGTAGTCACGTGTGCCCTGCCGACCCAAAATTACATTCAGTCATGTGTGCACAACACTGACACTGACCAAAAGAGCAAAGATGTAGTTGAACTCAATTAGGCTGGCTCTCATATAATTCAGCTTGGTTCCTTTGTTTCCAGAACATCTCTGCACAAAGGACAACATTTTATAAATCCTATTGATGCATGTATGCAGATGCTATGATCAGGGTCAGAACAAATAAATTACATAAATCACCTTTGGCTCAGTGAGAATACAACTCTAAAATCATAAAGCACACAGCATCAAGTTACAGTAGACAGATACAAAAAGTACCACAGATGCATTCACTCCCAGGGTCAAAGAATCTGACTGTAATGAAATCTGTGAAAAAACTTTCTGAAACAGATACTGGCAGCTAAATTCTTTTTCATCAAAGTTTATAGTATATAGCAGATGATCATGAAGGTTACTTTGAAGACTTTAGGAGAAGCAAAACCCAAGAAAGGGTTATTTATGGTGCATTCTTGCAAAGCACAACAATGTCATTAAGGTGGACTGAGCACAATCTTTATTAAATATGATCAACAAATATTTGGCATGTGAGATTTGTGTGGAATAGACAGCATGATGGGAGCACATTTAAAACACGTGTAACATGAGAATTAGAAATACTTTAGTTTGTTATAGTATATTTAGTGGTGCTTGCCGGAGGCAAGGCATCACTATTACTATTCGCCTTGACAAAAGTTTGGCGCGCTACTCCTCCCGCATTTTTTGTCACAGACCCATGAATGAGATGTCAAAACGTGCGGCTTATTGAGGAGAGGTGTGCTATGACTTTTCTAAGCAATCGGAAGTACAATATTCGTACAGCGGGCGAAGAAAATGTGTGAAAATATCCCATAGACTTAACATTGGAAAAACTATGTGACATCATATCTTTGGATCAGAAAGTCATAGAGGCTTGGGAGAGGGCTCTTTTGACTTGGCCTATCAAGCAGTCCATATGTAGTGACAAAACAACTTCAATGCCACGCCCTAGCAACCACTTTTAGCAACCTAGCAACTGTTTAACAATATTTAAAAGCTGTATCTCAGCAATATAACATTATAGAAACACTGGCTCTGGCTTTTTGGATTTAGGCTGGCAAATAGTCTTTAAATATCACCCCATAAACTATATAGCCACATCATACCAACCATATAGAGTACCCTAGCAACCATATAGGAATATAAAGAGCATACAGTGGGGCTCGAAAGTTTGGGCACCCCTTGCGAATCTGTGAAAATGTGAGTAATTTAAAAAAAATAAGAGAGATCATACTAAATGCATGTTATATTTTATTTAGTACTGTCCTGAGTAAGATATTGTACATAAAAGATGTTAACATTTAGTCCTTAAGACAAACAAAATGCTGAAATTATTAAAATAACCCCACTCAAAAGTTTGGGAACCCTTGGTTCTAAATACTGTGTGCTGTTACCTGATGATCCACGACTGTCTTTCTGGTTTGTGATGGTTGTGCATGAGTCCCTTGTTTGTTCTGAACAGTTAAACTGAGCAGCGTTCTTCAGAAAAATCTTTAAGGTCGTGCAGATTCTTCAGTTTTCCAGCATCTTTGCATATTTGAACCCTTTCAAGCAGTGACTTTATGATTTTGAGATACATCTTTTCACACTAAGGACAATTGAGGCACTCAAACAAAACTATTAAAAAAGTTTCAAACATTCACTGATGCTCCAGAAGGAAACAAGATGCATTAAGATTTGGGGGGTGAAAACTTTTGAACATGATGAAGATGGCCAAATTTGTCTTATTTTGTTGAATATGATTTTTTTCCCATTTAGTTCTGCCCTTCGTAAGCAGCAGAAGATACTTGTACGTTTCCCGGTACACAAATTAAATACAATTTACCTTGATCTTCAAATTGCAAATGTTTTCACCCCCAGCTCTTAATGCATCGTGTTTCCTTCTGGAGCATCAGTGAATGTTTGACCCTTTTTTAATAGTTGTGTTTGAGTGCCTCAAATGTCCTCAGTGCGAAAATATGTATCTCAAAATCATACAGTCACTGCTGGAAAGGGTTCAAATATGCAAAGATGCTGGAAAACTGAAGAATCTGCACGACCTTAAAGATTTTTCTGAAGAACGCTGCTCAAAACGCTGTTTAACTGTTCAGAGCAAACAAGGGACTCATGCACAACCATCACAAACCAGAAAGACAGTCGTGGATCATCAGGTAACAGCACACATTATTGAGAACCAAGGGTTCCCAAACTTTTGAGTGGGGTTATTTTAATAATTTCTGCAATTGTTTTGTATGGTGGACTAAATGTTAACATCTTTTATATACAATATCTTACTCAGGACAGTACTAAATAAAATATAACATGCATTTAGTATGATCTCTCTTATTCGGTTAAAATTATTCACATTTTCACAGATTCTGCAAGGGGTGCCCAAACTTTCGAGCCCCACTGTATATCTTGGATCCACAACATCACACAGGCGTCATGGGTGGCTACAGGGCGCAGAGTTTTGCCACTGCAAGCACCACTCACATTTTCTTTAGGAAATGTACATTCTAGTTATATTTATTGTTTGGCTTTCTGTAATACAGTCTCTTGAATTATGTTATGATAATAATATAATTTTGGTGGATTTCATTCTTGCATTAAAACTTTTTTTTTTTTTTATTTGGTTAGTAGCTGCATAAAAAAAAGAGACATGATCATGCATTACATGATCCTTTGGAAATCATTTTAATATGCTGATTTGTGCTTAAAAAAAAATCTTATTTCATATTTTTGTAGAAACCATGATACATTTTCCTGAATTCTTTGATATATATATATATTATGTAATTTATTTGAATAATGATTACATTCACGGGTTATGCATAAAAATGCTTTATGGGATTCATGAAATTAAATACTAAACCGTCTGAAAAAAAAAAAAATAAACTAACAAACAAACAACCCCAGCCCCAATTATGATGCGCTAAATAATAAATACTGGGTGGGTAAATAGGCCTATTCTTTTATACAACTTGCTTGCCATGGGAATGCTTTATCAGCTGGGCCACTTCAGACAGTGACGAGTCTGATTTTAAGACACCATTATCATAGAGAGCTGTGAATGCCACTGACCCTCCAATCTAATATTTCATTTCCATAAACATTTATGCCAGTTCATCTTGCACTGAGGTTCACTTAATTGAGGCAACGAATCTGAATATGTAAGACAGGGCTGGCCACTGTTTGGCTGCATCTCATACACAGAGGTGAATGTAATGTGTAAAATGATGCAAATTACTGCTTTGTCGGCAACCTCCCTCTATTTCCCTCCGCACCAGCGTTTACTTTTTCCACTCTCACTCTGTTCCACGTTGTTTTGAGCATTTGGATGTATTTGCTATATTTGATGAAAAGTGCCCTAGTGCATTTTTAGGCAAGCATTTGATACATTAATATATGGGGTGTGTGGGTTGTTGTTATGATATCTATGAGCTATGAATAAAAGACATCTCACAGCATCCTATGCAGCAATACGCTTCATGTAAATAGACTGCGCTTAGTCTGCGTTTGTTGTCTGGGCAAAGTTATTTTCATAATACCTGTCATCATGTACGGTTACAGCCCTGCGATTACATTTGATGAAAGTGTATCATTGTGATATCGTTCCTTTTGAAATACTCTGTTTATAAAAGTTAAACAAAATGCATGTCAAAAACTACAGATATTCACACACACACACAAAATCTGAGTTGTAAATAAAAGACTATTGGAGCAAGAAAATACTTTCCACTTCATGTTCCGTGTTTAATTCAGAGTGTTACTTGCCAGATCAATGTAATTATTTGTGAAATAAACAAGCAATAAAAAAAATTGTTTCTAAACCAATTTTATTTTTCAGTCTAGAAGTATAAATGGATCTATACCTATCATGAGAATATAGCATATGAATATAAACATCTATACGCCTCCACAGCTTTGCTAATAGAACACGCTCTTTAGATCAGTGTTCATGCAAGGTAGCAGTAGCACCTCCTACATCCATCCCAGCTGTGACCTACAGCAGCACTGATTTACCAGTGATGAGACCCCTGTAAGAGCCAAGAGCTCTTGAGTGAGGTAATGATTCAGAGCAGCAGAGAGAGCGCCCTCTACTAGTCACCGGCTGCCACAGTCACGGTCTCAATAACTGGGCTAAATATGAGTCCCCTCTGCTGGCTAATAACCAGAACTGCAGGAGAACAGGAAAGGGGGCTTTTCTTTTTTATTTGTGCTGTGAATACAAAGACAGCACCTCAAGGGAACTAGGTCACTGCATTTATTGCCATTTGTTTTATCTGGTATTATCTTGGCACCCAAACATGAAGAGCTCACCTTGGAAATCAAGAAAGTGGCATTTTTGGCTCAGTGAAATAAATGTTGATATGCATAGAGAGGATATTCTTTTTTCAGTAGAGAAAAGCAGGTGGATGAAGAGAGAGGCACAAAGAAAGAGACTGACCCCCATTGGCTACTGCTGTTTAGTACTACCCCTATTACACCCACCACCCTGCACAGGCTTATTCACTGGTGGACAGCTGGAGACACACTCCCCAGTGTTATTTTAGTTGACTAAAACTACTAACTAAAAGATTTTTTGTTACTTGAAAAAAAAAAAATGTTAAACGACTTTTCATTTCAGCTGTATGGCAGGTTTACAATTTCTCGCAGCAACATTTCTAATTTTCATTGGGTTAAAACTTGTACTAACTTGCACTAAAAATAAAAACGAATTAAACCAATAGAAACTATAGAGAAAAAATATGAAAACAACGACTTAAACTGTGAAAATTCTTACAAGGGGTGTGTAAAATAACAAATGTATTCATTTTTTTCATATTAACAATCATGCTGCTGTTACAAAAGCACAACTGTTTTTCTCAATGACAATGTGAGAAATTGAAAACGTTTTGAAGATGTTAAACAAACTCACTAATCCTAAACGATTTTTCATAAAGCAACAGAGTGGGACATTAAGAAACAGGGAACGAGATTTGCGCTACATACCTGCAGTAGCAAAGGACACAATAGCAGCTGAAGAGGAGGAAGCTGTGGCATGCAGCCTTAAACAAAGTGCAGAAACAAGAGGCCTTTACATGGAGTGCAGCTGCTTACTCCAGTGGTCCTCCTCTTACTGAATCAATACAGCACACAGGCATAACAAATATTGCCTGGTCTGTCCGCACAGCCTCTAAATTATAACACAATATAACGCTGTCTTTGATAAAAAGTATTTTGCAGTAAAAACGGCACGCTGATGAGAGGAGAGCACAGGAAAGGGTATTAAGAAAAAAATATATAAAAAAAGGGGGAGGATATGAAAGACCACAATTATCTTCAGTGCTATAATAGTGAAATGAACTCACATAAATGTGTTAAAAGTATCTCTTTGCATCTTGCATGGACTGCATGAATTTAATCTGGAAAGCTTATTATGGGTGAGTCATTGCTATGCAAAGCAGTGCCTGACGCTTTTCTCTGGTCTTTTCAGCCCAGCGCAGTGTTTGGCCAATAGGCCTGGCCCCCCGCCTCTCATTGGGCATTCATAACATGCAACATTTGCACAATGTATCTCTCAAAAGACTGCTAAATAGGGGGCCTTAATACTCATGTAAACAACTGCAAACCAATTACTTAATGAATCAGCCCCACACATAATGAGGAGGCGCACAAAGGCCCATAAATGCATTTTTTTGCACCAAAGCGCCTGCTTTAAACTCTGATCCTTCAGCTACAGTCTCGGTTTAAGCACAAAATAATAATTATGGGTAAGAAAGAGAGGCACTTGATTTATTTTATTTTGCTTTATTACTATTTTGTCGGGAATTTTGGAAGTTTGGACCAGAAGGTCTTTTAATGTGCCCATCGGCTCGGTGACAGAGTGACAGCACTAAGTGACGGAGACGAGAGAGCGAGAAAGCAGAGAGGACAGGGAACAGCACATGTAGTGTTCTACTGGTGCTCGAGTGCAGGGTACTTGTAGAGGCAATAAAGTGCAAGAAGTGACTGGCAAGAGGAATTCTTCAATGCAGCCAAAAAAAAGGGCCACAAAAATGTTCTACCTGAAAGCAAAGCAAATGCACCAATGCTAACCTTCATCTTTGTTGTGAGCTTTAAACAACCTCTAACCCTCTATAAGCAAAGGGGAGTCTCCGGCAGGGTTCTCTCAGGAGCTCTATGAGGTTCTGGGATGATCCAAAAGCATCTCGCACTAGAGACAGCTTATGTTTATTAATGAGGCCATTCATTGGGCAGACTGTGGCACCCATCAGAGAGCTCTGTCAGAGTGCAATCATTATACCCTTTCCTCTGCAAATATTGTAAACTAGCCGAGAGAGAGTGAGGGGAGGCGGGCAAAGAGTGGGCATAAAGACTGGGCAGAAGACAGAAAAAGAGAAAGAGGGGAAAAAAAGACAGAGACAGGGAGGGAAACTTTCGACCCTTGTGTCAGCGTAATGCTTGGAAAAGCATGTGAAATCAGAGACGATTACTCTTCTCGAGGTTTACCCATCCATTACCTGCCCTAATAGATTCATGAAGGAGAGGTGCTGCTGGGAGGGCTGTGTGTCTTAGCTGATTGTGCGAACTTGTGTTGATGTGAAAACCTAAACATTGTACCCTCAAGATCCTTTTTCTTCATTCAAAGTCCTGATTTACTGAAGCAATCAAATAATGCCGATGATAAGAGAGGAAGCTCTGAATGAAAATACAACTTGACTGATGCCTCCCACGTGAACCTGTGCTAATGATGCTAAGAGTGTTTCAAGGACAAACATGTATTGCTTTTTGTATTAAAAGAGGACAAATGAAAATACTATATATATATATATATATATATATATATGTATGAGTACTTACTGTTTTGCTTTAAAGCAACTCAGACCTCTCCAATTTGTTGATATCTTTGGATAATAAATTAATAATTTAAATAAAAAAGAAGGCAAAAGGGTGTGTTGTTATTACACATTTATACTACAGTATAAATCATAATAAAGAATAAAGAAATATCATATCTGCTTGATAAAATACAAATACTGACTATGAATAACAGTTAGCCCTGGGTTAAATGGGCACTGCACAAGGGCTATTTATGTACATATATTATTACAATTAAAAAGTGATTTACAATTACATTTGACATAAAACTTTAAAACATTTTATGGAAATAAAGCACTACATATGCTTTGCCAAACATTTCTAACAAATTTTCCATTACCCGACGCCTCAGAATTCTCCTCCTCTGAGTCACCCCAGTGTCTCTCTGTTTAGCAGTGACTGTTTTAAGCAGCTGATATGCTGTAAAGAAAAAATTTACAAAATGCAAAAGAAGCTAGTCAAATATTTGCTAAAGACCTCGACTTCCAACTTTCCAGAGCGCTGATTTTGATGAACCAACATCCGCTCTTTATGGCCACTGATGAGCAAAGAGATGAGGTGAAAAAGAGTGAGTGAACACTAAACTATTGATCTAATCCAGAAGCACATTGAGAGGCTGCCGTCTCTGGAAAAAAAAAGAAAGAGTCCGCCGGCTTTTGTGTTGTACCATCTTATAGGATTCCATTTAAAACACTGTCTTTCATGTTCTATAAACTTTGAAAATTGAGATCTTTAACCAGCAAGCATTCAAGCTTAAAATTATTTTTGAAAACGAGCCATGGAAAACAAAAGTATGGCAGTTTTAAATGCCAAAAGCAAACAGACAAACAAATTGCAAAGTGGTTATGCCCCAAATACTTTACAGCATCTTGTTATCCTGATATGTGTAGTATGGCATGTTGTTTGTTGCTCGTTTCTTCCGGTGTAATGACTGCAAAATATAGACTTTAGTACCATATAGAAAGAGCATCTAAAGATTTCCTTTTTGTCCGCCATATACATAAAACCCTATTGTGCATGTCGGCGCTTTACCAACATGGAGACGGTGGAAGGCCAACATTCGGACGCTGTTTTGACTGATGATTGCAAAGTGATTTAATACGAAAGGCAACATAACTCAATGCAGTCTTCATTAGCTGCCTGTAAACAGCTCATAAGCAGCCAGGGACAGCAGAGGCGGTTTTCTACTACCATAATGCCTTTGATTAGTTGCAGTGAGAAGCTGGACTTCTCTCTCCGTGGCGCTCTTGGGCTAGCCCCGCGCATGAAAGGCACAGTTTGAAATCAGATAGCCAAGTGGAATAATGGATAGTTTTACATTTCTGAGCTGGCGCTGGGACTTGCTACCCGAGGCTTTTCAAAGGATGCCTTGACATCCAGTCTTTTCAAGTCTGCCTCTGGCTGGCATTGTTTAGCAGATAATGAGAACCAATGACAGATCTTGTGCGGCACCCCCAACCCGGCTGGCGGACAATTAAACCTCCACATTATGCACTCTGAGAATCTCAGTTTCACTCATACCAAGGGCAGAAGAAAAGAGACGGGTTTGTTTTCTCTGCTGATAATTAGAGGAACTGTTTCACTCTTCAGGTGGGACTTTGACCTCTGATTCACCTTGATCATCCTTTCACAGCTATCCAGTTTGGAAAAAAAGGGACCCCCATTATCTACCGCATGATGAGAAAGACAAAACAGACACAGGAGAACTCCCGAACGGGTGCTACTTCGATCTGCCTTTTTACCTCTAATAGGAATACTTTCCACTGGGCTTTCGTCGGCACTGTCCTCTTCAGCACTTTGAATTCCTGAAACAAAGAAAAGAGAAGGAAAGCGCAGCTCAGAGAGACGGTGGAAGAACGAGACAGAGGAGAAACGAGAAAGAAAAGAAAATGAGAGAGAGCTCGGGAAGGGGGTGGGGAGCTTTTTGAATCTGAACAACAGGACTGATTAAGACAGGTTTAAGGAAGTCTGGCTGGCTTTGTCGGAAATGAGATTTGGGCAAAAGTGTATTCTCATGAGGGTCAGAGCTCTGGCATCCTGTGAGTACTCGAGGTGTCGTCTTCATCCTTCATCAGAATAGAGCCACAGAGCTGATGTTTCCTTGCTTTAGCACTGAAAATTTACTGTTAATGTGGTTTGCCTGCTTCGGGAAGTCCCTCTCAGATTCTCTCTCTGATCTATACTGTCTGGTCAAGCATGGCTTTTAACATCTGTGTGTATTTAAAAAAGCTATTCATCTGAAGCTGGAAAATTAGATCTTTGCAATAAGCAGAATTTGTAAATGCAATAAAGTGCCAGCTAAACTGAAATGTCAAACAAACCTACTAACCTTTTGTTCCAACAGTTTGCTCATTTGTTTTGGAAGGCCCTGTCGGCTTGATTTCCATATTGTAATCCAGAAGACAGGGTAAGCTGCAAGATGACAGTTCACTTTCTGATGGCTAATGGGTCTCAGATTCATGGGTCAGAAGCCTCTTCAACAGCTCCCCTGCCTGGGTGACAAAGAGACGACTTTTCTTTAATTCAAAGTTCTCACACCTTTTGACTTTTCCATAATATTTTTATTTAAAAAAATCTAATCTCCAGAATTCCAAATATTTTCTAGCAAAAATCAGTGCAGAATGATGATCACTGCTCAGTCTCTTGTCTTTTCACATAAAATTTTACATTTGTACATATATTACACATATATTATGTCTGAGGGCGGTTACCACTGGCAATAAACTGCATGAGGGAACCTGGTGACTGAAAACTAAAATCATTATACATATTCAAAGCTCTGCTCTCAACTCAAAACTTTTAAGCAATATTGCAAAACGCTAATATTTACTAATCTTAGTAAACATGAAACAAAACCATGAGATACCGAGCAGACAAAACAACAGAAATATACATTAACAATATATACAGCAAGCCAAATAGTCACTGCACAAGTAAAAAAATGCTGATAAACTCTGCAGGGTGTTAAGAGAAAATTTATTTGAAATAATGAAGAGGAAGGGAGGTCAGATGTCAAATATTATCATACCCTAGCAAATAGATTCACACATCAGAGGCCAAATGCCACCAAACACAGTCTCATAAAAACAGTAGAGTAACACCAACCCCGTGACCTCGTTTTAACAAAAAAGTGGAGAACTTTATAAACTGGAATTTATAGCAGGGCTGCAACTAGGACAGAACCATATATATTTTTCAAGATGAGGTCATTTTACTGGATCAGCTGCATCAGATTCTTAAAACATTGTTTTCTTCCAGGATAATAATGCCTCCATGCCTCCTCCAGCACGAATCACTGAACCTTTAATAGCAGTTGCAGCACTGCTGAAGTAGATTTCCAGTTTAATTAATTAATTAAATTGAGCTTTTCCTACCTCTCCTTGAACTGTCACCTTATCGTGGTGGAGAGGTTTGAGTACCCGAATGATTCTGGGAGCTATGTTGTCTGGGGCTATATGCTCCTGGTAGGGTCTCCAAAGGCAAACAGGTCCTTGGTGACGGGCCAGACTAAGAACAGTTCACAAACTCCTTTATGTTAACAAATAAAGCAAGGACCGAGACGTCACCCGGCACGGCGCAGCCGGGGCCCCACCCTGGAGCCAGGCCCAGGGTTGGGGATCGTATGTGTGCGCCTGGTGGCCGGGCCTCCCCCCATGGGGTCTGGCCGGGCTCAGCCCGAAGGAGTGACATGGGGCCACCCCCCTGTGGGCTCACCACCTGCAGGAGGGAGCCTAAGGGGCTGGTGCATAGTGGATCGGGCGACAGTCGAAGGTGAGACCCCCGACGACCCGATCTCTGGACATGAAATCTGGCTTTAGGGACGTGGAATCTCGTTGGTGGGGAAGGAGCCTGAGCTTGTGCGGGAGGTTGAGAGGTACCGACTAGAGATAGTCGGGCTCACCTCCATGCACAGCTTGGGCTCTGGAACCACACTTCTTGAGAGAGGGTGGACTCTCTACCACTCTGGAGTTGCCCATGGTGAGAGGCGGAGGGCTGGAGGGGGTTTGCTTATAGCCCCCCAGCTCAGCCGCCATGTGTTGGAGTTCACCCCGGTGATCGAGAGGGTGGCTTCCCTGCGCCTTCGAGTGGGGGATAGGTCTCTCACTGTCGTTTGTGCCTACGGGCCGAACGGCAGTGCGGACTACCCGGCCCTCTTGGAGTTTCTGGGAGGGGTGCTGGAAAGTGCTCCGACTGGAAACTCCGTCGTTCTACTGGGGGACTTCAACACCCACGTGGGCAGTGACAGTGACACCTGGAGGGGCGTGATTGGGAGGAACGGCACCCCTGATCTGAACCCGAGCGGTGTTCTGTTATCGGATTTCTGTGCTAACCACGGTTTGTCCATAACGAACACCATGTTCAAGCATAAGGGTGTCCATCAGTGCATGTGGCACCAGGACACCCTAGGCCGGAGGTCGATGATCGACTTTGTGGTAGTGTCATCAGACTTTCGGCCATATGTCTTGGACACCCGGGTGAAGAGAGGGGCAGAGCAGTCAACTGATCACCACCTGGTGGTGAGTTGGATCCAATGGCAGGGGAGGAAGCTGGACAGACTCGGCAGACCCAAACGTACTGTGAGGGTCTGTTGGGAACGTTTGGCCGAGCCCCCTGTCAGAGAGATCTTCAACTCCCACCTCCGGTAGAGCTTCGACCGGATCCTGAGGGAGTCTGGAGATATTGAGTCCGAGTGGACCATGTTCTCCACCTCCATTGTCGCTGCGGCTGCTCGGAGCTGTGGCCGTAAGGTCTCCGGTGCCTGTCGAGGCGGCAATCCTGGTGGACACCGGAAGTAAGGGATGCCGTCAAGCTGAAGAAGGTGTCCTATCGGGCCTGGATGGCTTGTGGGACTCCGGAGGCATCTGACAGGTACCGGCAGGCCAAGCGCACTGCAGCCTGGGTAGTCGTGGAGGCAAAAAATTGGGCCTGGGAGGAGTTCGGTGAGGCCATGGAGAAAGACTATCTGTTGGCCTCGAAGAAATTCTGGCAAACCGTTCGACGCCTAAGGAGGGGGAAGCAGTGCCCTACCAACACTGTTTACAGTGGAGATGGGCACCTGTTGACCTCAACTGGGGATATCGTCGGGGGGTGGAAGGAATACTTCGAGGATCTCCTCAATCCCACCGACTTGTTTTCTGTTGAGGAAGCAGTGGCTGGGGACTCGGAGGAGGACTCGTCCATCACCCGGGCTGAAGTCATTGAGGTAGTTAAAAAGCTCCTCGGTGGCAAGGCATCAGGGGTGAATGAGATCTGCCCTGAGTACCTCAAGTCTCTGGATGTTGTGGGGCTGTCTTGGCTGACACGCCTCTGCAACATCACATGGCGGTTGGGGACAGTACCTCTGGACTGGCAGACCGGGGTGGTGGTCCCTCTTTTCAAGAAGGGGGACAGGAGAGTGTGTTCCAACTATAGGGGGATCACACTTCTCAGCCTTCCCGGGAAAGTCTATGCCAGGGTACGGGAGAGGAGAATTCGGCTGAATTTAGCTTAGGGCTGTTCGGTCCCTGTATGACCGGAGCAAGAGCTTGGTTTACATTGCCGGCAGTAAGTCAGACCTGTTCCCCGTGCATGTTGGACTATGGCAGGGCTGCCCTTTGTCACCGGTTCTGTACATAATTTTTATGGACAGAATTTCTAGGCGCAGCCAAGGGCCGGAGAGTGTCCGGTTTGGGGACCATACGATTTCGTCGCTGCTTTTTGCGGATGATGTTGTCGTGTTAGCCTCCTCAGACCAGGACCTTCAGCGTGCACTGGGACAGTTTGCAGCCGAGTGTGAAGCGGCTGGGATGAGAATCAGCACCTCCAAGTCCGAGGCCATGGTTCTCAGTCGGAAAAGGGTGGATTGCCCACTTCAGGTTGGTGGAGAGTTCCTGTCTCAAGTGGAGGAGTTCAGGTATCTTGGGGTCTTGTTCACGAGTGAGGGAAGGATGGAATGGGAGATTGACAGACGGATCGGTGCAGCTTCTGCAGTAATGCGGTCGCTGTACCGTTCTGTCGTGGTGAAGAAGGAGCTGAGCTGTAAGACAAAGCTCTCGATTTACTGGTCAATATACGTTCCTACTCTCACCTATGGTCATGAGCTGTGGGTCATGACCGAAAGGACAAGATCCCGGATACAGGTGGCCGAAATGAGCTTTCTCCGTAGGGTGGCTGGGCGCTCCCTTAGAGATAGGGTGAGAAGCTCGGTCACTTGGGAGGAGCTCAGAGTAGAGCCGTTGCTCCTCCACATCGAGAGAAGCCAGCTGAGGTGGCTCGGGCATCTATTTCGGATGCCTCCTGGACGCCTTCCCAGGGAGGTGTTCCAGGCACGTCCCACCGGGAGGAGGCCCCGGGGAAGACCTAGGCCCCGGCTGGCCTGTGAACGCCTCGGGGTTCCCCCGGAAGAGCTGGAGGAAGTGACTAGGGAGAGGGAAGTCTGGGTGTCTCTGCTTAGACTGTTGCTCCTGCAACCCGGCCCCGGATAAGCGGGAGATGATGGATGGATGGATGAAGCCGTGGTTGACAGGGGAGGTCTACAGACTCCTGAAGACTCGGAACGCTGCCTTCAGAGCTGGAGATTAGGTGGGCCTGAGAACAGCTAGGGCCAACCTGTCCCGTGGCATCAGAGAGGCTAAGAGACAGCACTCCAAGAGGATAGCTCATCAATTCAGTGACAGCAGAGACACTAGGAACCTGTGGCAGGGGATACAGACCATTACGGACTACAAGCCCCCACCACGGACCTGTGACAACAACATATCTCTGCTGAACGAGCTGAACACCTTCTTCGCTCGCTTTGAGCAACAAAACAGCACCACTGCACAGAAGACTCCACCTCCTCCTGGCAACCAGGTGATGACGCTGACGTCAGACAGCGTGAGGAGATCTTTCAGCAGGATCAATGCACGCAAAGCTCTGGGTCCTGACAACATCCCTGGACGTGTACTGAAAGACTGTGCAGCAGAACTCATTGATGTCTTCACAGACATTTTCAACATCTCACTGAGTCAGGCTGTTGTTCCCACATGTTTCAAAACTACCACCATCATTCCAGTTCCGTAGAAGCCATCTCCATCCTGCTTCAATGACTACCGTCCTGTTGCACTTACCCCCATCCTCATGAAGTGCTTTGAACGGCTAGTCATGCACCACATCAAGTCTGCCCTCCTCCCCTCCCTGGACCCCTTCCAGTTTGCATATCGGTCCAACCGGTCGACCGATGATGCCATCTCCACTACCCTCCACTCAGCACTCACACATCTGGACAAAAAGGACTCATATGTCAGAATGCTGTTCATAGACTTCAGTTCAGCATTCAACACAATCATCCCTCAACAGCTCATTTACAAACTGATTCAGATGTGGCTCAACACTTCGCTGTGCAACTGACTGTTGGACTTTCTGACTGGAAGACCTCAGGCAGTACAGGTCGGCAGCAACACATCCAGCACCATCACACGGAACACTGGGGCCCCCTAAGGATGTGTGCTGAGCCCCCTCCTCTTCACTCTGCTGACCCATGACTGCACACCTTCACACAACTCCAACCTCTTTATTAAGTTTGCAGATGACAAGACTGTGGTGGGTCTCATTAGCAACAAAGATGAGACAAACTACAGGAGTGAGGTGAGCCGCCTGGCCAAGTGGTGCAGTGACAACAATCTCTCTCTGAATGTGGAGTAGACAAAGGAGATTGTTGTAGACTTCAGGAGAGCACACACTCAGCACGTTCCTCTGACCTTCAACGGTGCAACTGTGGAGAGAGTGAGCAGCACCAAGTTCCTGGGTGCGCACATCACAGAGGACCTCTCCTGGACTGAAAACACCGCAGCACTGGCCAAGAAATCACAACAGCGTCTCTACTTCCTCCGCAAACTGAGGAGAGCCAGAGCCCCGGCCCCCATCATGTACACCTTCTACAGAGGCACCATCGAGAGCATCCTGACAAGCTGCATCACTGTGTGGTATGGCGCCTGCAACGCATACTGCCGAAAGACTCTGCAACGCATAGTGAGAGCAGCTGAGAAGATCATTGGTGTCTCTCTCCCCTCCCTCCAGGACATTTATGGAACACGTCTCACCCGCAAAGCCCTCTGCATCACAGGTGATCCCACTCACCCATCACACAGCTTCTTCAGCCTGCTACAATCAGGGAGGAGACTGCGGAGTCTCCAGGCCAGGACCAGCAGACTGAAGGACATCCACCAGGCTGTCAGGAAGCTGAACTCCCTCCCGAACTTGCCACCCCTTCCCTCTTCTGCCCCAGGCACCACTGAACTATGAACCCATCACCCCCCCCCCCCCACACACACACATACACACTAATTATATGATGGCATGCACTAGTCGCTTTGTGCAGCATTGGTCTGCTCACTACCTCATTCAACATGGAACTGACGTCATTCCATTACCTCATCAGTCAGTTAAATAAAATAACTGCTCCTGAGCCCTTTGTCACTTTAATCAGACTTAATAAGATATTTTTAATAAGGGATTTTTTGTGCACTAAAAATCTTTTATCTGCACTGTTGTTCACTTCATTGATTTGCACTATATCTGTCATTTGCCTTGCGCTGCTTTATTTAACTTTGTTTTTAATTTTATTATATGCCTTTTTTTACATTCCCTTATTGTATAGTTGTATCTACATTTTATATTTGATCTAGATTTTTTAGGCTTTAATGTTATCTGTATGCACCAGGGTCTGAGAGTAACGCAATTTTGATTCTCTGTATGTATGTACTGTACATGTGGAAATTGACAATAAAGCTTGAACTTGAAAACTTGAACTTGACTTGAACTTATTTTCTCACTGTCACGTTATCCTACACCTGTATTAATTTATTTCTTGTGCTGAACACAAAAGAAGATAATTTGAAGAATGTAGGTAACCAAACAGATGCTGTTCCATATTGAATTTGATAGTAGCAAAAAATAATATGGAAGTCACTGTGGACCAGGAAATGTTTGGTTTTCCATGTTCCTCAAAATAGCATTAATGTTCAGAAGAAGAAAGAGACTCGTTCAGGTTTAAAAAAAATTTGGAGTGAGTAAATGGTGGTATAAAAATAAAACACTATGACAGAATTGACAGACAGCTGACAGAATTTTTATTTTTGGGTGAACTACTTTATTCCTTTAATGTTAATAAAACAACAGAACACAAAGAGAAAAAACACTCACTGCCCTTGACTGAATAAATTAATACAGTTGCTTTAGGAATCAGTTTATATATCAGTTTTAATTTTTATATTTGTTCATTCAATTTCTTGAATGCTCATGCTAAATACACCTTTTGTACTTGTAAAATAAAGCACTGTTTGTTTTATTTGTATATTATGTGTACTTGTAATGTGTATATCTTTGTCATTCTTTTATCTTTGTTATTAAAAAAAAATAAGAACAAAGCTTTTTATCTTCACACTCTTTGGCCTAAAAATCTGCCATTCTTTTTTATTATTCTTATGTTACCTTGAAATGCTTTATTATAGGTAAATTAGTCTGGCTGTAATGCTCAGACAACTTGCAAAATAGCAAAACCAACACAAAAAGAATTGAGATAAAATCATGAATCGTGATATTTAAAAAATAAATAAATAAATAAATAAAAACATATTTTTTTTCCATATCGCCCACCCCTACACCAATAGAAATCTCGCTGGCCAAGCCCTCAAGGAGGCCATTCCTCTGGTGGAAGCCCTCACACCTATAGGGCACTGCAAGCCCGCTAAGGCATAAGCCAATGCTATAGCATCCACTATCCAGTGTGATAGTCTCTGCTTTATAACTGGCAGCATGCCTCCGAAGCACACAAAGAGCTGCTCTGAGTGTTACTGGGAATTTGACAGAGTGGAATGGGACCATGCTCACCATTGGTTAGTGCTATAAGGGTGATGACTTGTGCCAGTCTAAATGGTTTCGAAAGCACTTTTGGCACATAGCCGCATCTCGGTTCGAGGACATCTCTACAGTCTTTAGGGCCACACTCAAGACAGTCAGCACTGACTGACAGTGCTAACAGGTAGGGCTGTGCGATTAATCGAAACCGCACATCCGTTCTCCCAAATCAGCACTGCTCTAGCCAACTGTGTAAACACCCACCATTATATAAAAAAAAAAAAACCTGGGGCCAGCTCTATAGTTAATTAAAATTAAATCTAATATTAAAAAAATTACAACTAAAGAAAAACGTTATGTAACTTAAGCTTCGAAACGACAGACAGTATTTTGCAAGAGCTGCGTCTAAAATGCATCAAGAGCATATCTTATTGCATGTTCGTTATTCCCAATTCAGAAGACCGCACACACAGCCTGTGTCTCTGAATGCTTATACTCGCTCTTCTCTTCCCCACACGGTGAGAATCCCACGTCACGGACGAGCCGTTCACACTTGTCGGACTCACGCAGCCTGTTTCATAACACTCGGATATATTTGCACGTGCACTGCACCGCAAATCTCCACAAGCGCATCTGGCAGTATGGATGAGGCTCGACACACGCGCTCAACCTTCGTCAGCTCGCGCCTGGCTCCGCATTTAAAACGAATGTAAAGTCAGTCTAACTGCTTGCTAATTTCACATGAATGAAATGAAACATTCAGCACATTTTCCACTTGTTCTTAAAATCCCAAATACAGTGTGTAATACTTTAATAACTGACTAAAGAAATACAGTTATTTATTTATAAAAATAAAATAAACACATCTTTCCAGTGAAATTCAGTAATTAAGTTAATTCTGTAAAATTAGTTATACCATTATAATCTTGTCTGCTGAAAAAACAATAAAAATAAATAAAATAGAACCCCTCCCAAACCAAAACTGAAAATTTAATGGATTTCAGAATTATAATGGGAATTGTATTGGTTTTAATGTAAACTATAATGGTGTCTATTTGATGGGTTCTACAGTATGGAGTACCACAAAGCTTAGTACTGGGACCATTGCTTTTCACGCTCTACATATAACCCTTGAGAAATATTGTAAAGAAAAATGTTGTAAGCCATATTTCCTTGCGGCCCGATGAAACAGCTTGCAAAACTAACTGAATGGATAGATGATATAAAAAACTGGATGACTAGTCATTTCCTAGCCATACAGATCCAGTCTGTATCCAGATCATATGGCCACTTAAGCCAGTATTAAGCTTTGTGGTACTCAATAAAATTCCTGATAAAGCAGCATTTGTGAGCGGAGAACTGCATTCTGTACAGGGGTTTCCGGGGAAACCTCTATCTCTCCCGCTCTAACAGCACCTCCAGCTGGTAGAAAATGAATTTGCATATACATATATATGTATATATATATATATATATATATATATATATATATATATATGAGGGCCCACAAGCAGAGTGTAAGGCTGTGGGAAACATTGATATGATACCTCATCATTCACTGCTAGGAACTGATGAAGGTCAGATAAGTAAGATTTAAACCAATGCAATTCCAATAATGGCAACATAATTTTGTAGTCTACTCAAAAAATATTTGTGGTCAATAGTAATCAGGATTTTTAAAGAAACATCTCTTTCTCAACTTTTTATAATCTGAAGAACCTTCTTTTGCCACAAAGAACCTTTTGTGAAATGTAAAGGTTCTTCAGATGTTAAAGGTTCTTTATGAAACCATTTAGACAAAAAAGGTTCTTCTATGGCATCGTGAAGCAACTTTATTTTTTAAATTGTATGACAACATTTACAGGATGCAAGTGGTCAAGTGATGCTTATGGTCCATGATATTGGTACAGATAAGAAACAATACTTTGTGACTATATTTCAAGTTGGAAAAGATATTTAGTTCCAAGGTCATCTACAAAATGGATCAAAAAAATGCTGATAAAGTCAAGAAAATATGAGACACATGACAGTATATTTGAAAATGTAAAATAAATAAATAAATAAATAATAATAATAAAAATAAATAAAACATGTTTATTCTCTGGAACCTAATTTTTTTTTCTTCTCATGGGAGCCAATGGGTAACTGAAATTTTCGATACTGAATAATCTCGATTTTTTTTTAAAATTACGATATTCAATATAAATCTTGATATGTTTGCATTTGCTGTTCTTGATTTTCTTTTGCCCCCATAAAAACAAATTAGAACAGCTATTGTTACAAAGTAAATACAACATTTTTAGTTCAAATTTAAACAGTTAAAAAAAGTCTAGACCAATTGATCACTTACTGCTTTTTTTTAAATTAACACATGTATATGTAACTGAAATCACTGAAAAAACAAGTAGAGATCTTAGAGACTGTGCAATCTGTCATCTTCTTTAGTGCATGCAATTCACAATTAAAACTGTACGACTGGGGGAAATAATTAAACTTGGATAAGTATTTTTTTTTTTTTACAAGTTTTTAGCTAAGAACACAAGTCTTGTCAACTGTCTCTGGTTTAAGAGAAGCCATGTGGCATGAAACTATATTCTCACTGTCACTAAAAACTAAGGATCTAGTTGCTGAGGCACACAGGTATTTCTTATATATATATATATTAATTAATACCAGAGACGTATGCACTCTCCCTTTCTATATTATGAAAATTTGTTAAACAAATGAAAAGTATTATAACAGTGAAATTCCAAATGGTTATGTTTTCCATAGAAGCTTATGTTTCTCTAGTCACACAACAGTGATTAAGTTGCATTTATACAGTGACTACAATCGAAAAACAATAGAACACAGAACACAAACTGGTTGAGTGACAGTTTCATTTTTATTTTTGAAGCTCCTCCAAGTGTTTTCAGATCGGCGGCGCTTCCGTAATGAGGAGCAAGTGCATTCGCATGGTTGCCAGATTGCTTAAAATAATCAAAACAGCTGGCAGAAAATGTATCCTTGTAAAAGCGAATCTCTGATTCAGGGATTTTAACTCTTAATATATGGCATCCGCACTCATGAAAGCTCACGTAGTAGAGACGTGCAATAACATCATGTCTCCTTTTTTGGACGTTCGGTGCATTCTTTTAGGAAGGTATGCTTGAATAGAAAAAAAAATTACATTCACAATATTTTCAAATTATACATTGTACATCGCCCAGCCCTAGCTATTGGATATGCTGAGCAATTGAGACAAATCTGGAAAATCTGGAAGATCCAAGATGGCGCCGAGCATGGTGGCCGTGTTGCGAAACTGAAAAAAAATTTCAGTTTTTTGTTTGTTTTACTTGTTTTTTTTTTTTGTTGTCCTACATGTTGGATGTTGTTTGTATAATTGTCTATGACAGACACAAGCTTCTAAGCTTAGGTTCCTACGTCGTGAAACGCAATCGAGCTTACGGGGTTCTCCATGCACCGCTCAGACAGAACAAAAGAGCTCACAGGGAAAAGCAGACGTGGGGGCGTTTGTTTCTTTATCAACAACTCGTGGTGTGATGAAAGGAACCTACACTCTATTAAATCCTTCTGCTCCCCGGATCTGGAATTTCAAACGCTTCTGTGCCGACCATTTTGGCTACCGAGGGAAATTACAGCGATCATTATCACAGCTGTTTACATCCCCCCCTCAAGCTAACACAGACCAGGCACTCAAGGAACTGTATGGGAATATAAGTGAACAGGAAACTGCATACCCAGATGCAGCGTTTATTGTTACAGGGGACTTTAACAAAGCCAACTTCAGAACAATAGCACCAAAATATTTCCAACACATCACCATCAACACACGTGGTGATCGTGCACTGGACCACTGCTTCTCTCCTTTCCGGGACGCCTACAAAACCCTCACCCGCCCACCTTTCGGCAAATGGGATTACTCTTCCATTCTGCTGCTGCCTGCTAATAGAGAGAAACTGAAACGGGAAGCACCCACCCTCAAGATAATTCAATACTGGTCGGACCAATCAGACGCTATACAGGACTGTTTTGATCACATGGACTGGGACATGTTCCGGGCCGTGTCTGATGACGACATAGAGGAGTATTCAGAAACTGTAACGTGTTTCATCAGGAAGTGTGTAGAAGATTTAGTGCCGACAAAAACAATCTGCATCTACCCCAACCAAAAACCGTAGATTTATAGCGATGTTCAAGCAGCCTTGTCAGCGCGGACATCCGCTTTTAAATCCGGGAATACTGATGATCGCAAACAATCCAGTTACGATCTCAGAAAATCCATCAAAGCCGCAAAAAGACAATACAAAACAAAGTTGAAGAACAATTCAACACCAACGATGCAAGAAGCATGTGGCAGGGCATCAACAACATTACAGACTTTAAAGGGAATAAACCAGCTTCTGTGAACATCGCTGCCTCTCTACCGGATGAGCTAAATAATTTTTATGCTCGTTTCGAGGCTCACAACCCCGCCCATACAAAGAGCACTCCCACGGCTCCTGCAGAAGATGTGAGTGCACTCTCCGTCTCTGTCGCGGATGTAACCTGATCCTTCCGATGGGTAAATATTCATATGGCTGCGGGTCCCAATGGCATCCTAGGCCGTGTGCTCCGAGCATGCGCATTCCAACTGTCCAGTGTTTTCACAGACATTTTCAACCTCTCCTTCTGTCTGTCTGTGGTTCCCTCATGCTTCAAAAAATCTACCATTGTGCCTGTACCAAAGAAAAACAAAATTACATGCTTAAATGACTGGAGGCCCATTGTTCTCAAACTCATCTTCAGTAAGTGTTTTGAGAGACTCACCCTACACACTGCTCTCTCCCACCTTGAAAATAAGAACACCTATGTGAGAATGCTGTTTGTGGACTACAGCTCAGCATTTAACACCATAGTGCCTGCCACACTTGTAACGAAGCTCCAGACTCTGGGACTAAACAGATCTCTGTGAAGCTGGATCCTGGACTTTCTGACAGGCATAAGTCAGTTGGTCAGATTGGGCAACCCTGACTAAATGGTGTCAGGAGAACCACCTCTCACTCAACATTGAAAAGACCAAGGAGCTGGTGGTGGATTTCAGGAGACAGAGCAGAGAACACACCTATCACCATCGACAGGACACCTGTGGAGTGGGTAAGCAGCTTCAAGTTCCTTGGCGTTTACATCAGCGAGTATCTCACCTGGTCTACACACACTGATGCAGAGCTGAAGAAGGCACACCAGCGCCTCGTCTTCCTGAGACGGCTGAGGAAGTTTGGAATGAGCCCCAGCATCCTCAGAACATTCTACACCTGCACTGTGGAGAGCATCCTGATGGACTGAATCACTGCTTGGTTCACTACTGGCAACCGTAAAGCTCTGAAAAGGGTCGTGCGAACTGCCAGCTACATTGTTGGAGGTGAGCTTCCCTCCCTCCAGGACATCTACACCAGACAGTGCCTAAGGAAAGCCCGGAGGATCATCAGTGACTCCAGCCACCCATCCCACGGACTGCTCTCTCTGCTGCCCTCAGGAAGACGTCTCCGCAGCATCCGATCCTGCACTAGCCGACTGAGGGATAGCTTTTTCCCTCAGGCTATCAGACTAATGAACAGTCAGAACTAATACACCGTACAGCATACTCCCACAATATAGTATGCCACACACTGCACGTTTACAGCTCAACACTGGACTATACATACACACTGCATTTAATGAAATAACCTACCCATTACCACCGGATACCATCCAATGCACATCCATGACATTTCTGTATCCAGTTCACGTACACTCTGTTGCACCTTAGCATATTTTTATGCGTGTATATGTTTACAGAATGCAGAACGTGTACATTGTGTATAGTGTACTTTTTATAGTACATATAGTACATTGTACAGTGTAGTGTATAGTGTACATTTCGTGTATAGTGTTTAATCTGTAGTGCTAACTGTAACTGAAGTCTGTTGCTCATATGTTAACTGTTTCTGCAATTTTTGGAGTAAGCTCCCAAGAATTTCACTCACCAAGGCACATGTGCTGTGGTGATGTGACAATAAAAGTGACTTGACTTGATGATTTAAAAAGCACTCTTTTGTTGTAGAAGTTATGGTTTAACCATATTTGTAACAAGGAGTTGACTTTGTAGCTTTAGCTCTATGGAGGATTAGCCTGGTAATACCAAACTCTGCTACTTTGCCTTGCTTCATAGACAGAGTCTGGAAGGGCATAATTGACAAGCGTTTACTTTCTCGTGGGGTGGGGGGGCGGCACTTGTCTGAAGTTTAAAATCATTGGTGTACCCGTAAGCTAATCATAATGTTTGGTTATGACGTGTTATGCGCTGGCTCAGCCACAGCGAACTCCACAGTTTCTCGCTGAGGATCAGTAACAGTTGATAAATGAAACTTTACCCAAAACCTGTCCAGAGTATAGCAACAATATCACCTCCATTCAAAATGTGAAACAAAAACTCTTCTTGTTTGGGCTTCAGTTGGCAAATGCCAGGAATATTCTCCGCAACAGAGCAAATAGCATCCCATATCTCCATTGCCGCTGTCATTTTTAATTTCCCCTAACCTAAACTACTATCTTAAATTCGGCGCTTAGTGCCTACGTCACAGCTCTCAGCCCACCCTCTGTTGATTGATTGGCTGGCAGGTTTGGAGCTGGAGGAAAACTGGGAGATGGTTTGCTGTCTCAGACTGAGTACAGAAGCGAACTGGAATTGAGCGGAAGTACGAAGTATGACGTAGTCAGGCTAATGGAGGACACACACGACTAGATAATGATTTTTTTGCTGCAGAACTGCAATGCCACTGACATCAATTCAATGTGATACTATTAAATATAAAGTATGATTTTGACAATGAGTAGGTCCTGACACATGTTGTCTAACCCCAATAGTTTAGAATGTCTATAAATGCTTATCCCAATGCATCTTAAGTGCAAAGACAGAACTCGTCTCTGAGATGAAACAGAGCTGCTCATGTGCAAGCAAATAGATAGCCTAATTCTGATACATGGGATGACTATCCATTTTGGCATATATATTGTGACGAGCATCCTAGGAGGAATCAGCGTCGCCCTGGAAACCAATGGCATACACCTGCACGTCCTCACCGCCGGCTGATCGGTTACAGCTGCATCTCATCAAAACACGGCTCTTAAGCAGCACATGCTGTGCAGACAAGACAGACACTGGTCTCGAGCTGAATGCACACTGGACTAACCCTTTCTCTCATTTCTCTCCAGAAAGCAGCGAGTGACCGACAGCCCTCCCACTTTGGAGCACGTTTGGACACCCACTTTCACTTGGATTGAGCACTGAAGAGCACCGTGAGCACCAGCCTCCACGCACCGGCTTGCCATCCTACACCTTTTATTATTGTAAATAAAATCCACCCTCCGGGGCCTTTTGTTGTTCACGTCGAGTGATTCTTCACCACGTCACTATATATATATATATATATATATATATATATATATATATACAGTACAGACCAAAAGTTTGGACACACCTTCTCATTCAAAGAGTTTTCTTCATTTTCATGACTATGAAAATTGTAGAGTCACACTGAAGGCATCAAGGGCTATTTGACCAAGAAGGAGAGTGATGGGGTGCTGCGCCATATGATCTGGTCTCCACAGTCACCGGACCTGAACCCAATCGAGATGGTTTAGGGGTGAGCTGGACCGCAGAGTGAAGGCAAAAGGGCCAACAAGTGCTAAGCATCTCTCGGGGAACTCCTTCAAGACTGTTGGAAGACCATTTCAGGTGACTACCTGTTGAAGCTCATCAAGAGAATGCCAAGAGTGTGCAAAGCAGTAATCAAAGCAAAAGGTGGCTACTTTGAAGAACCTAGAATATGACATATTTTCAGTTGTTTCACACTTTTTTTTGTTATGTATATAATTCCATATATAATTCCACATGTGCTAATTCATAGTTTTGATGCCTTTAGTGTGAATCTACAATTTTCTTAGTCATGAAAATAAAGAAAACTCTTTGAATAAGAAGGTGTGTCCAAACTTTTGGTCTGTACTGTAAATATATATTTAATTAGCCTACAAAAAAAAATCTTATGCATTGCAATCCTTTAATTTTTAATATTTGGCATGTTTGTGTGCTGCTGTGCGTCCCTCTATTTAATAAGCAGTATGTAAGCTCTTTAAATAACAAAGAAAAGACATTGCGCCAGACTTTAGACCAGGTTTGAGCTGGTCTATGGTGCGGTCTATTTTCAGCTCCTTAAAATAGCAATTTAGCAGCAATGTGCCTGAACACACCTCTTTTTTAGACCAGCAGGCCCATGGGCGCAAAAATGAGCGCAAATGCATTTGCTAATTAAACGACGTGGCGCTCGACGTGAAAATGCGAAAGGCAAACACACTTGCGCTGCGCCTTGCATCGCATTGTGCCAGGTGTATTATAGGGCCCTGAATGTCTTTGAGCTTTGAAAATTTTAGACAGAAACCAAATAAGATACCATCATTGTCAGATCTTGAGTAAATATAAGATTTTGAGTTTTGCTCACTTTTTTTCAATATGTAAAGACCGTATGTGGTCTTTAAATGGTCTTGCCCCTATGCAAATTTCTTGAAAGATTGCAGGGGACCAGCAGATCCACCAGAGAAGCTTGTGGTAGAAATTGTAAAGTTTTATTTTGTAAAGGCCCTTTCAAACTACACGATTTTAGGCCGATTTTTGCATGATTTACTTGTTGTGTTGTGGGGATTCGTATATGACAATGGACGTCGGGATGCATGATTCAATCCTTTTGTCTTGTGTAGTGTGTCATAGTGCACGACACCTCATATGACGGGTAGCGTCATATAGTCTGACATGTTTCTTGTTTCAGGACACAACAAGATTTTATTAGTCAAAATTGCATAATCTGACACAGTGACAAGGCTTAATACATCTTTTGCTCAGACTGTTCTCTCAGTGAAGGGTGTAAAATGTTGGAATTCATTGCCTGTTTATCTAAAATCTGTTACAAATTCTAATAATTTAAAAAAGCTATGGGATTTTGGTTGATTCAGCAACAAACTTGTCATATTTAGATTATTATTATTTTTTTGTATACTTGTTATTTTGTTTGTAATTTATCAAAGCCCTCATAGGGACAAGCGTTGCAAATAAATTTTAACTACAAGCACTACAGTGTTTCCCACAGCCTTACACTCTATTTGTGGCGGCACTCCCCTGCCTTCATATATATATATATATATATATATATATATATATATATATATATTGTGACGGGAGGAGCACAAGACAGACACCATCCATCCCCTGCCACCGTCACTAGAGGAAGTCGCCGCCCCTCGCGCCGACTTGTGCTCCTCCCGTCACAGTGGTGGAGAATGCGGGCAAGGCGGAGCCTAGACAGCACAGTTGGGAAACATCTGGTGACGTCACTCCCTCTCGCTTCCAAACGTTCGTGAGAACCCGGACTGGGACGGAGGAAAAACCGGGGACATGCCTCCCAGCCACAAAAGGGGTAAGTGACTTCTCTGTTATTGTCATTTTACCCTGTGGTTGTTTGGCGTGGCGTCAGGCCTCGGAGAGGCTTTTATTAACAATCAAATAAAACAGGGGATAAAAGTGGCCAAAGGGGAAGAGTGTCAAAAATAAACAGGGAATCTGGTGTCCTCGTCGTGCTGCGGGGTTTGTGTAGGTCGGGCAGCGGTCAAGGTGGAAGGGTCCAGGTAAGGGGTGGAGTCCGGCGGCTGCACGCGCTCCCCTTTTCGGTCCGGGGCTCGAGGGGCGGCGGCTTCCTCTAGCGGCCACATCACTCTCGTTGGCCGAGGTGCTGGCAGGGGATGGACAGCCCGGCATCCTGGCCCGACGGACGTGTAAACGGGTGCGGTTCCCATCCGGATCGCGGGTCCGGCCGCTCACGTCTCTGGTGGCACGGGAGTCCCTCAACGCACCCTTCCTGGACCCAAGAGGACACCAGTGTGCATGCAGGGGGAAGAGACCGGTCTCCCGAGGAGAGGCGCGTTGGGCTTTTAAACAGCGGCGGTGATGAGGCTCCATTTCCTTCAGGTGTGCCCCATCACACGCCGCCAGCCCTGACTCATCCAGCACCCCTCCTTTCACACACACACTCCAGTCGGGAGACTGGTGAAGGGCGGCGATTTAGGACGGGGTGCCGGGGACAATAAGGGAGGAGGCAGCTGACTCGTCACAATATATATATATATGCATGCAAATTCACTTTTTACAGTGTCTGACACCCCTTTAATGTTATTTTTAGTGATCTCTGAAGTCGAACATCATTAGTGCTGACATGAATAACAATCTTAATGAATTTACATTTAGCATTATCCAGCACATTTAAATTTGACAAGATGTCAGGGGCTCTGGTTCTTGGCAAATAATGGAATATAGTGGCTGGTATCTCTATATTCACGTTCCGTAAAATAAAATCGCCAATAACTAGGGCTCTTTCAACAGGCTTCTCAATGGGTACGTCACTGAGTGGGGAGAACCTGTGATTGGAATGGAAGAACGGTGTTTAGTCTCATGACTATACCACCTCACAGACACCCATTCTCCCTGATGAAGGGGATCTGTAACCGGAACTGACTTATGTATGGGACTTGCTAAGCTAGCCACATCCAAAGCCGTGTCTGAGGCTCTCACATTTTTACTATCCTCAATTAAAGTTTGGATGCGTGTCTCTAGTTCCATTTCCCTGCATTTACCACATATGAATCCCTCACCTCGCTGACAGAGAAGGCTAGACTATACATGTGGCAAGCAGTGGCGTAAAGTTTGCAAATGATGTTAAAAGGAAAAGAAACTATTACTCACAATGATTGTTGAATGATTCTAACTTTCCACAGCTGTTTGATAAACTCTGGAAAAAGAACAGCGAAAGAAAGAACAGAAACAGAGCAAGAGATAAAAGAAATGGTAGCCGCGACTGTCAAGCTATCAGGTTAGCGGAATGCAGAAATATGTTGAGAATTCAGTTAGAAGTTTAACAACAGAGAGTGATAGTAAGACAGAGATTCCAACAAAAAAAAAAACAAAGCTAAAATCACAAACCACTCAGCAGCATGGCAAACAGAAAATTTTTTTTTAAATGAAATGTATTTTTTATTTTTCTGAATTTTATTTACAGATGAATCATGCACAGTAAGATCAGGAATGTGTATTAAGAATTTAAGAAGTACTGTCTGTGGCTCATTTTGTCCTAGCGGATCCATATCTCTCACACTGTTGTATTAGCATGGTTTAAAGGATTTTTAGGCTGCATTAATTAGGTAAACTGGAACTGGGAACACTTCCCATAACACCCGACGTACTTGCTACATCATTAGAAGAATGGTATCTACGCTAATAATAGTCTGTTTCTCTCTTATTCCGAGGTCACCGTAGCCATCAGATCCAGTCTGTATCCAGATCAGAGGGTCACTGCAGTCACCCGGATCCAGTACGTATCCAGACCAGATGGTGGATCAGCACCTAGAAAGGACCTCTACAGCCCTGAAAGACAGCGGAGACCAGGACAACTAGAACCCCAGATGCAGATCCCCTGTAAAGACCTTGTCTCAGACGACCACCGGGACAAGACCAGAGGAAACAGATGATTCTTCTGCACAATCTGACTTTGCTGCAGCCTGGAACTGAACTGCTGGTTTCGTCTGGTCAGAGGAGGACCGGCCCCCCAACTGAGCCTGGTTTCTCCCAAGGTTTCTTTTCTCCATTCTGTCATCGATGGAGTTTTGGTTCCTTACAGCTGTTGACTCTGGCTTGCTTAGTTGGGTTCACTTCATTTACAGCGATATCATTGACTTGATTTCAAATGAATGCAAAGACACTATTTAAACTGAACAGAGATGACATCACTGAATTCAATGATGAACTGCCTTTAACTGTCATTTTGCATTATTGACACACTGTTTTCCTAATTGATGTTGTTCAGTTTCTTTGACGCAATGTATTTTGTTAAAAGCGATATATAAATAAAGTTGACTTGACTTAACTTAAGCACTGAGTGGGGTCCTTAAAGGATAGCTTCTGTAAAACCTAAACCCAACTCCTAAAACCCTCACCATATAAAATGGGCAAAAATAATTTATGATGTAACGGATATGCAGTTCATCGATTCATTGGTTCTGAACTAATGAATCACGGTTCGTTGAATCTAAAACAATGCAAACCCAAAGCTTGTAGATTTTGAATTCAGGCATATAAACCCAACTCTCTCTAAACTAAATGCCTGGCGCCAGCCTGGCTGGATTTAAATTATTTACGACAATCTGGACGAGAAATTCCACAGTCACATGAGCAGCCTCAAAGGAGAAACGAAACACCCAAATTCCTAAACACACACACAAACTTTTCACAAAGATGTTCTTTTTGATAGGTTTGTGTGTTGCATAAAGTGGTTAATCCTGTTAGGCGAGGATTATAAATTGCTGACTTGTAAATTGGAAATGTTTTTGGAATGAATGTTCTCACAAAGAGTCATGATTCTGTAACCCTATCCCCCTGACCAGGTCGTAAAACTTTATGACCTAACAAACAGGACAGGAAAGCTAACTCTTAGAAAAGAGAATAATACCCGTTTATTATCTCAATGTATTCTAAATGTATTGAGTATTGCCTTTTTGTGCAGTAGATGTTTCCCCATATAAATTGGAGTATCTGCAGTTTTATCATGTGTTAATCAAACTTTAAATGTGTGTAATTCTGCATATGAATGTAACGTCATGTTTCTATCAGTTATATATGTCATTTTTGGTATCTGTGGAATCGTCATGTTGTGACCAAACTATCCACCTAAAGGAAATTAATGAAAAATGTATTAATCTGGAATTACGAACTTGCTAGAATATCACTGCTGAAATCGGATAAGCCATAACTTATTAGAGTGGGTGGTTCCCCAGATACAAAGGAACGTTTTTCTCGCTTCAGATCGCGGACGTTCATTGGTTGTTCACGCAAACAGAGGCGTGAACCAGTCAAGCCATAAGAACTGAAACCAGGAAGTTCCTCCCTGTCTTGCTTTCTTGTCTCTCTTGCTCTTCTTCGGGCTCTTGGTCCACTCTTCTATCGCCGTTGATCTCAGCACGGCGGCTGAGAGAACAGCCTGTTCTCATGGCTCCCTCGGGAGCTTTCATTTCCGTTGTTTTCATTTCTTTTACGTACTAAGTTCCTCTCTATACGAGGAAGACTAATTGTGAATCATTAAGTTTGTTGGACCTTTCAAATATTGCGCGAGTCCGCAGCAGCCCCGGAAGACGCGAGAGAACACGCCCAATCACAAAGAGACCACATGCAAGTATCATTCTCTATGGAGATTTAAATGCTGCTTAAAGCTTGTCTATTACCTTTTCAAGGTGATTTGATTCGTTGTTGTCTTCCAAGGGTTACTGTCTGTGAGTTTGCATAACTGAGCGCGTAATTCTGTGATCACGCCTAACTCTCTCTCATGCTCTCTCACTCATTCTCTCTCTCTCTCCCTCATTTGGATTCCGTTATGTCTTGTACAAAGTTACTGTCTGTATTGTCGTACGCGTATTTACTCTGTGTGATTTGTAGTTTGATGTATTATTAGTTCAATTATTAAAAACCAATATAGATTCATGATTGCCTCTGTCTGGAATGCTCACATCACAAGTCAATGAAATGTCTGATCTTTAGCTACAAGCTTTTTACTTTTTAGTAACCGAAATTTCATAATGATAGGATAATGTTTTCATGGCCAGAGAATATTTTTCCTTGAATTATAAGAAGTGATAACTTTATTGAAAGTTGATAAGTTAATCTCCTCTCTTTTGGCTTAGGTTATTTTGATAATTACCATCATTATCATAATTACCGACACTGGCTGTGAGTGAAACTCGGTTCCTCTTATCTCTGTTCGTTGCGGCATGCAGTGAAGACATCAGCAATTTGGCACTCCAAAGGTAGTCAATCTGTCCAGCCGACACACACAATGCAATCTCTGGGACCAGTACCTAATCCGAGGCCTAAAACGGGGGCCACTCTCTTTTAAAAAAGGGTTCTAGGGAACAGCCCAATTTTGCAGTGCTGTCTGGCGGTTGACATCTTGGTGTTGCCAGGTTGTGTTTAAAGTCACAAGCTGTTTGAGAGGGCGCAAGGCCAGAGTAACGGAGGGCCGGGGACACCGCGGTTGAGTGTTCGGGGAGCGCCAGAAAGGTTGACCAAGCCACTGGTTTCCACCTGAATGGCTTCAATTCACCCAGGTCAACCAAATGTGATAAAACCCATCCACTTATTATAAGCCACAGAATATTAGATATTCCCCCGGATATATTTTAAGTGTTTGACCCATTGCTTCTTCAAGCCACACCACCTTTCTAGATTTCCTACCCAGATAGCCCCACTCACCTGTTGGCCCTATCTTAAAATCTAGCAGTAGGCTTAGTCCTCCTTATTCTCACTAACACATCGTGTTAATATTGTAATCTCATTTCAAGTGTTGTGTTTCACTTTGATCTTTTGCTATCCTCTGTTTTGTTGTGATTTGTTTCTTTTATTTCACATAGAGACAGTAACCTGTGAGAGCCACCAAAGAAGCTAAATAGTAGAGCGACAACCAGCAGCCGGTGTCATCACGCGACCCGCTAGGCTACTGCCTGTCAAATCTCCATTTCAGGTCCTTCGTTGACCCAAGTTAATTGGCTACTGAACTGTCTGACTGTTTGCATCAGTTAGCCCCAAAATTCTCATAAACGGCTAGGCCCGTATGAATATAGCTTGTTAACCTTAGAACGAACTTGCATTGGTCTTTTGGTGTGTGTGCTGTGCTTATCTCACCGACAGTGAGTCAGGATGTTCCAGTCATCCAGTCCAGCAGTCCACAGGGGCCACCTCTCGACATGGTTGAAAGCAGTGACGACCACCTTCCTGCCCAAGGACGCCAGTAACCTGCAGCACCCAGAGCAACTATACACCGAGCTAGATGAACTGATGGCACACGATCCAACCCAAAGCGACTACTACAAAGAACTCGCCAGGATCCTCGGAAGCTTAGTTCACATTCTCGTCGTCCAGGCACGGCTCAGTGAACGGAGCAACATCAACCTTGAACAGCAAGCAGCAACGCTTAAGCTTCAAGCGGAGGAGGCCTGGACAGACCAGGCCCGAACCCAGAGTCGCCTCGATCAGCTCCTCATCGAGACACAGAACCAGCATCAAAGAGAACAGCTGGAGAGAGAAGCCAGAAAAGAACTCAACAAAAAACTCCAGCAAGGTGACGCTCTCCTAATAAGAGCAGAGACTGAACTGAAAGAAAGAGACTCTAAAACCTGGGCCTGCAAAACACACTTGCAAGCGGCCCGAGCTAAAATCAACGAGCTTACTCTGCAGAGAGACGAGCTCCAAGATGAACTTGACACTGTTCACACAGAACTGAAACTTTCTCACAGATTACAGAGTGGCTGGATTGGAGAAACGCACACTTTCCCGGCCCGCCACTCCAACCCTTTCAGTCAAGAACCCAGAGCTGAAAAAGGGGGTGTAGGCTCACAGCTCAAGAAATCACCAGCCAGCTTACAAGAACACCTGTCAACAACGGATGGGGGAGAACCCTTCCAGAGAACGCATGCCACTAAACCCTGCACGGCTCACCAAGAACTTGACAAGCTTGCCAGAAGCATCCGTACGTTCAAACCAGATCCTGGAGAACATGACGTTCACGCTTATTTACAAGTCTTTGACTTTCACTAGCAAACTGTCACCAACGTGACAGCTGTGAACACATTGTACCTGTTAAAAATCACATCCAGCCGTGATGTGCATAGTTTTCTGGATCGTCAACCAGAGACTGTCAAAGCGGACTACCAGCAACTGCTACAAATTTTGATTCTTGAATTCTCTGATCCAGACTCAGACCATGGGCTCCTTATTGCTAGGGACCTCAAACAGGGCCAACTTGAAAACCCACAGACTTTCTATAGTCAGCTACGAAAAGCCTACTTCGGAGCATGCAACGAACCAGGTATGGAACAGGATGTTGACTTAAAAACTCTGTTCCTCCAAAACCTACATGCCAGTAGGAGTTTTCATCTCAGAGTCCCAGTGTGTCCGCGTAACATGACTACACAAGAGTTACGGAACTTAGCCCACAAAGCTTGCACCAAGCAAAAGACTATTTCTTAAAAGAAAAACCCCACAATCTCTGTCTCTGATCACTGCTTGAAGTTAACCCTAGGGGGCGCCCCACAACACCACAGTCACAGACCTTTTTACAGAGAGTCAATACCGTTTCAAGCCAGCAGAAGGCAACACAATCGTGGTGGTGCTCGTCCAAAGCACCAGAGCGAGCGCTCTGAAAGATTCTGGGACCGGTGACCCAAGAGCCGATCCCCACCGTCCAGGACACAAAGCCCCGACAGCCGGCAGTGGAACCACTCTCGACATGACACTGGTAAGCTCAATCCTGAGCCCACGTCAGAAAAACACAGGGCAGCCACGTCTGAGACAGCAGAGATCCTGAGGGTGCTGAAAGAGCTTTTGTACATGAAAACTCGCAAGGAAGACAAGGAAGATGAACCAGACATCTTATGTCTAAGCATAAGAACTGAAACCAACACCCTGTCTAACTGCCATCTGTATGAGCCAAGCACCCAGAACACTGCTCGTCATCCACAGACCACAGAGCTAACTGTCACATCACAAGGTGACAGCATCACCCAAGGTCCACAGCTGACAGCTGCACACCCTGAACGAGACAGCACAGGTCCTCACACCAGGTACCACAAACACAAGGTACCAGAAAATGCTGTTTTGACTACCTGCCTTCGCAGCAAGCTACACAAGACTGTTCCTAACCACCCATCGAACGTTACACCTGCCCCGATGCCAACATTCCTGGGCAGCCTTGTCGAAAAGGGGGTTGGCCGAAAAGGAGTGAGCATTGAAGACCTGATCGACACAGGATCAAACCTTACGGTGATCTCATCTCACCTTTTCAAAAGACTCCAATTTGAAGCTAAGAGACAAAATCGAACTCTTACACCTCAAACTTGTGAACTGAATGTACAGTCGTACAGCCAGAATGATATCCGGTTTGAACAGGTTGCTTCCATTCACCTGACAATCGGTCCGATGAGTCTAGTACATCCTATTTATGTCTCACCAATGAAAACTCATGCATTTCTCATTGTCAAAGACCTGCTAAACCACTTTGACCCTTTACTGAACTTCAAACAGCTAAAAAACTTTGCTCAAGTGCGAGAACCTCTTCCCCTCCAGCCACACAGGTTGCCAGAGCCAGACTGTCAGGTCACAGAGGTCACGGGAACTCCCACAGAGCCAGACTGCCAGGTCACGGAGGTCACGGGAACCCCAGCAGCCAGCCATGGGTACACAGCACCGACGGCAGACCAAGGCTCAAGTTCACTCCTCTGCACCTTAGTCAATGAACAGGGTACCGTGGTACCAGCTTACACCAAAGGGGTCGCTGTTCGGCTCAACATGCAATGTGGTCAAACCTTAAACCACACGCTGGGTTTTTTCCAATCCTCACCTGAATGTGTGGAACTCGGACTCACACTTGAAGCCACACCCCTCACTGAAGTGTCATCGTGTATAGTCTACATCCTGTGCAACAACTGCACGGCAACTGACATCAACATTCCCAAGGCCTACCGGCTGGGATGGCTAGTGAGCCATGACTTTAATGACTTCAAACTTGTACTACCTGTCATTGAGCCAATTCCACCTGCACTGATACCCCAATGGAGTACAAACAACACATTGTTCACTGCACCCTTCAAATTCGTTGCCATCACATCTGTCATGTCGGTGAGCAAAGACCAGGTGTGCAGAATGGATCTGACAGATGACCAACACCTCGCAGTATACACAGTCTCCCACCAGAACGTCAGTGAGACTGATGAAGCTGCTACACCTCTCAATACCAAACTGACTGATGACACACCGACGGAGGAGCCTTACACAGGTTTTCAATCTCAAGTGCAGCAAATTCTACAAGACGCTCATGCACTTCAGAGTGATACAGATCGCCAAAGACTCAGACAAGTTCTTTCTAAGCTCAAAGAATCCTGTGCCAAAGACTTCTTAAACTGTGGTCTTACCAACCTACACACGGTGCGCATACCTACGCACCCTGATGCTCCTCCCACTTCTATCAAACAGGACAAGATTCCCATCGCCTCACACGAACCAGTGCAGGAGATCATCGAATCTATGCTGGCGAAAGGTGTCATCCATCCATGCAACAGCACCAACTCAGCCCTCATCTGGCCCGCCCTCAAAATTAACTGCGAGGGGCGACCCACCATTGACTACAGGAAACTGAATCAACAGGTGCCGCTGTCACGATGGCACAAGACCCAGCTAGAAATGCCCCGAACCAGAGGAGCCACAATCTTCTCTACACTTGATGTGGCCTCTGGATTCTGGACCATTCTGGTGCACCCGGAAAACCAACACAAGCTGGCATTCACATTTGGCAACCGATAGTTCACCTTCAACAGGTGTCCGTTCGACTATGCCGACTCACCAGCTGAATTAAACATCTGTTTGAACAAAACCTGTACAGACTATAACTATGCTAGACTCAGTTTCGTGTGCCATCTTCCGTGCTGTAAACAGAATGGTTTCAAAACTGCAAACAACAAGCCAGTCAAACACCAACACCTGTTCCAGCAATGTGATAACATCACAAAAACACACAATGTGACTGTGTACTGGAAGAAGGTAAAAGGAAACTCGAAGCTACCAGGTCTAGGCAAGGACTTAAAAGATCAAACTGACAACCTTGCCAAAACTGGCGCATTAAACAACAGGCTGTGGTCACTCCCAACCCACCCACCCACATTCAAGGTTGAAGTGATTACACACAGCATAAGAACTTTACTAGCTAAACTGCCTACCTCAGAAATGCTTACGCTGGCTCCGTTGTATACAAAGACCAACATAGCGGACATGCGGGCTTCTGAAACCTCCATAATGACTTTGCTTAACCACCTCTCAGACCCCTCCATCCACCCTGGCAACCAGTCTACAGTCACTGATAACCAACGCCCCAGACCACTGCATGATACAAAGGACATGCTGCGTGCACAGAACAACATTGTGGGTTGTGTACCGTCTGACATCACAATGCCTGGGCTTGTAATGCCACGGAGCAAAAGGGGGAAAATGCCAATATATTTCGATGACGCATCATGTGCTGCACCACGCAGCACCAGAGCCACTGACAAGACACTGAAGCAAGCATCATGCCAGCAGCAAGATGTGGCAAAACATGGGCCAGGGTGAGCTAAACCCAGTCGCCGCCCACGAAGCAAAGAGACTGCCCTGTCCAACCAAAGACAGCCCTCACTTGTTTCTTCCTCCCCTTTCTCTCTCTCTCTCCCTGTTATCTGTACCAGGATGCTGCTGTGGTTTGCCGTGCTGTGCTGTCAGCCAAAGAGGGGACAGCTGCCACCGAGAGAACCACTGAGACTCCTGATTACCGACGACAGAGCATACTACCCCAGCACTGTAACCCAATACAGCTGGACAGGTGTCTGATGGAGAGAGGACTCCCTCACTCACACTGAGGCTGATGTCAAACACATGTTCAGCCAACATGAGAAAGTGACTGTTACACAAATGGAGTTAGGTGGACACCACCACCGCTCCAAACAGTTCCCGGGAGCTTTGCTCAAAGCCGCCACTGCTGCCAGAACTCTGCTTAACATTGGTATGTCCGGTGTCAATGCAGCGAACCGGACCGTAAACTCCATGAAACCGCTGTTTACTGTCTTCCAGAATGACTTTACCCAGACTCAGCTGGTTACAGCGTTAACGACAGACATGCAGTGGGAGGTTAGCTCCTCCAATGACAGGTAAACCACGGGTAAAACCCCACCATACATGATACCCTTAAGCCATGTGCTAACTGTGCTGGCTTACGCCATCACCACGCCAGCTGACCTGCTACAAATACACCTGGCCAACTCTCTGGATAGCTCCATCCTACTGCACGTCAATCCCAAACAGAGAGAAGTGAATGTGCTCCTGAACCAACCCATCAGCGAGTCAAGCCAAGTCTACAGACTTAAAGACATTGTCAGTGTCAGGTTGTGGAAAAGCAACACCCACACCAAGAGACACATTCCAGATGTGGTGGCCTACCACGACAGCGACACACAGCTGTACCTAGCCCCAAACCTGCACATGTGTACTTTGACCAAAGACATTCATTATCTCTGCCTTAGCAAACCCTTCCTCAGACACAACGCTGAAGGAATCTGCGGGTTGCAACCCCTGGTCAGCGACACACACTGCCCTGCCGAAGCCAAGCCTCGTACACAAGTCACAGAAATGCAAGCAGAGATTGTAGGTGACAGATGGCTCGTCAACACTCCTGTGCGCACAGCTACACTGACCTACGACCAGCATGACACTGCCACCCGTGTCAACCTGCTTGACCACAGCATGTGGATTCAAGTACCGAAAAGTGCCACCCAACACATTGACATTACTCCCATCGACACAGCCCTCCAAGCACTGTCTCTACAGCCCATTCTGAACACGTCATTTGCGGTCCGAGCCTGGACTGCTGCCGACACTGCACGGTGCATCTCCACTGTCATCGGTCACACCCTGACCCTTGGCGTGACCTTCATCCTATACAGGAGACTCAGCGAGATGCAAACCTCTACAGCCAAACTCACGGCAACCATAGCTGGAGGTCTCCGATGGAATCCCCGGAAAGGGGGTGCCAAGTCAAAGACACCACCAAACCTCATCAAGCTGAATCCTCAGCTCCAGGAACCACCTGCCATCATGAACCACCTGCTACACGATCATCATGATTCACCTGTCATCTGCCTATCGTGATGATTGCCGTACGATAATGTCCACACAGGGACTCATCCGACGGAAAGGGGGGATGTAACGGATATGCAGTTCATCGATTCATTGGTTCTGAACTAATGAATCATGGTTCGTTGAATCTAAAACAATGCAAACCCAAAGCTTGTAGATTTTGAATTCAGGCATATAAACCCAACTCTCTCTAAACTAAATGCCTGGCACCAGCCTGGCTGGATTTAAATTATTTACGACACTCTGGACGCGAAATTCCACAGTCACGTGAGCAGCCTCAAAGGAGTAACGAAACACCCACATTCCTAAACACACACACAAACTTTTCTTTACGCTCTTTATGTTAGTCCTTAATAAGATGTTTTTTTATAGGTTTGTGTGTTGCATAAAGTGGTTAATCCTGTTAGACGAGGATTATAAATTGCTGACTTGTAAATTGGAAATGTTTTTGGAATGAATGTTATCACAAAGAGTCATGATTCTGTAACCCTATCCCCCTGATCAGGTCGTAAAACTTTATGACCTAACAAACAGGACAGGAAAGCTAACTCTTAGAAAAGAGAATACACTGTAAAAAATTACTCTTGAGGGTGTTAAATCAGTTATAGTTTACTTACGTATATGAGTTAGCAAGTAAAATTAAAAATAATGGGTACTTTCTACCTACACTATCTATTTTTTAACAGTATTAACTGCAAGACTAAAAAAAATAAGTAAAATTTACCCCTAAATATTAGCTTTGGCACTGCAAAGTGCGCATGCCTCAACATCCAGGCGGGAATCGCGAGAGTCACCATTTTTCATGTAATTGGCGGTGGATGAACATTGATTGGTGAACCTACAGGTACGTTTTTATTCAACTTGTTGATATCATCATCATGAATGCAAATGTTAAGTTGTTTAACGGTAAAATCTACCAGAAGAATAGTCATTTCTCTGTCTCTGTTGACGCAACAGTCTGGTGATAGATCGACATGTTATAATTTGTTGTCAGTCTAGTTAGGATTGGAAGCGGAATACATTTTCCAGAAACGTTACTTGCCCCTGCGAATGCGAGTAAACATCTACGTTTATACGTTTTTATAAGTAATTAGTTATTTGATGTAATGAGAAATATTAGGTAGACCTTACCTAATATCTTTTAGTCTGCCATAGCTTTTAAATTTAAGTATACTTTACTCAAATATATAAGATAGAATCTACCCAAACAAAGTGAGTGCAAATTGTTACCTCAATTTAATTGAGTAGATTCTATAGGTTGTTTTTTACAGTGTAGTACCCTTTTATTTTCTCAATGTATTCTAAATTATTGAGTATTGCCTTTTTGTGCAGTAGATGTTTCCCCATATAAATTGGAGTATCTGCAGTTTTATCATGTGTTAATCAAACTTTAAATGTGTGTAATCCTGCATATGAATGTAACATCATGTTTCTATCATTTATATATGTCATTTTTGGTAATCTGTGGAATCGTCATGTTGTGACCAAACTATCCACCTAAAGGAAATTAATGAAAAATGTGGAATTATGGAATTACGAACTTGCTAGAATATCACTGCTGAAATCTGATAAGCCATAACTTATTAGAGTGGGTGGTTCCCTAGAGACAAAGGAACGTTTTTCCCGCTTCAGATCGCGGACGTTCATTGGTTGTTCACGCAAACAGAGGCGTGAACCAGTCAAGCCATAAGAACTGAAACCAGGAAGTTCCTCCCTGTCTTGCTTTCTTGTCTCTCTTGCTCTTCTTCGCGCTCTTGGTTCGCTCTTCTATCGCCGTTGATCTCAGCACGGCGGCTGAGAGAACAGCCTGTTCTCATGGCTCCCTCGGGAGCTTTCATCTCCGTTGTTTTCATTTCTTTTACTTACTAAGTTCCTCTCTACACGAGGAAGACTAATTCTGAATCATTAAGTTTGTTGGACCTTTCAAATAGTGCGCGAGTCCGCAGCAGCCCCGGAAGACACGAGAGAACACGCCCAATCACAAAGAGACCACATGCAAGTATCATTCTCTATGGAGATTTAAATGCTGCTTAAAGTTTGTCTATTACCTTTTAAAGGTGATTTGATTCGTTGTTATCTTTCAAGGGTTACTGTCTGTAGCGTAAGCGTAAAACTGTATCGCGTAATTCTGTGATCGCGCCTAATTCTCTCACCTCTCTCTCTCATCCTCTCTCACTCATTCTCTCTCTCTCTCTCCCTCATTGGGTCTGTATTATCAAGTTACTGTCTGTATTGTCGTATGCGTATTTACTCTGTGTGATTTGTAGTTTGATGTATTATTAGTTCAATTATTAAAAACCAATATATATTCATGATTGCCTCTGTCTGGAATGCTCAAATCAGGAGTCAATGAAATGTCTGATCTTTAGCTACAAGCTCTTTACTTTTTAGTAACCGAAATTTCATAATGATAGGATAATGTTTTCATGGCCAGAGAATATTTTTCCTTGAATTATAAGAAGTGATAACTTTATTGAAAGTTGATAAGTTAATCTTACGACCGTTTGCTGGACAAACCACTGTTTGATTTGCGGTAATTTACAGTAAGAGATATCACTATAATTGATATGAAGAATGGAATATTGACATAATAATGAGTAAATTACAGTGCCTTGTAATGAGTTATTGATATATACAATTGACCTATTTTTCATTTTCAATAATTTTTATGTAACTGTCATATGAGCAATATATATTAATCATGTTCCTGATTAATTATTAAAATTCCCTATATATCATTTGAGTTAATTATAATGTACAACCCAGTGCGGCTACAATGACAATCTGTAATAGGCCCTGGGGTCAGAGGCCACCAAACAATCACTGCCTCTCTTTGGAAGGTTGTTTCCTGGAAACAACCTGATTAAGCTGCCAATCCATCTGGGCAAAGTCCTCTTCAGAGTGGCTGAAACAGCCTCCCCCATACATCCCTCTGTTCAGTCTTCATCTTTCCCCTAGTTTATTCACCAGGGCTCTTCAAAACATCAAACACACCCAAACAGCAGCTGATTACAGAGTATTGTTGGCAACATCCATAGGTGTTTGCTCTTGAGGCCATTTAGGAGGAGCTAATGATATCTATTTTAACAATGTGTTTTCTCCATAACAACAATAGTGGTTCCTCTAGAATACATATTCTAGTACTCCTAGTACTCCTTAGAAATAGAATGCAACTAGGGAACTGATGTGACTCCGATAAAGCATGAAAATATTTAGAAGCAAATATGTTAACAAATCATTTGCTGAAGATACAGAGTCCTTACAAATTCAGTATCATACCTGAAAGGGCTTCACACTGGATCCATTACACTGTGCTTTAGTGCCGGTCTCTCCTTTTACAAAAGGTAGAATTAAAATAGGTCAGACGAAAGATCAACTGAAGCACATCAGGATCTTTGAAAATACAAACTCGTGCCATCATATGAGAGGCTGAGTGGAAAGCTTCATGAAGAGGATGCTCAAAAGAATACAGTGATACACTCCCCTCTGTAGACCTGAGCACACGATAGCCTTGACTCTACTTTCCCATCACAACATGCATGGCATGATATTTACTAAATGCTAAGATTGATACTAATGGCTTCTCCTTTTCTCGCTTCCACAGACAATAATTTTAGAAGAGCTTTGTTCTTAGCCTGGCCTCTTCACAAGGCCACAAACATTCATGTTCAACAGCAAACATTCACAACGACAAATAACATGGCGGAGAGGTTACTACCAACCATATTCATTTATCATAAACAACATGAACAAAAATGGAATAATGCAGGAGCCCAAGTGGTAGGTGTGGTAAATAAAATGTCATTTAAATCTTTTAAAAGGTCTTAAATTACGAGGAAACACTTTACAATCACCTCCATAGGGAACCGCTGAGGATTTGCACACACATTAGCATCTAAAGTAAAGAGGATGTTTGTTTTGATACATATCTCATTTGATTACAGAGCCTTTATTATTATGCATGAAGCAAACAAATGATGATTAAATACATAAATCGACTGCACTTTTGTCTCCTCTGAGGCTGGGACTCTAACTACTGTTCTTTGCTCATCGATAGAACAGTTTGCATGCTTTGCTCAAACTTTAGCCATGGCATTAGAACTTGTATACCTGTGGTCACTTGCGAAAACAGAATGGCAGCGCCCATCACCATGAGTGGGAACGTGCATATTAAGAGGCAGTGACATTAAAATAAGGTCCCTTTGCCATGTCACAAAGGGAGCAAAATCTGACGCGCTTCTTTTTTCAGATGCTTGCAGAAAAATGCTAACAAAAACAAAGCTACCAGGTTTATCTTTTTAATGCTTCCTGGGTTGGTAGATGCACTGGGGACCTGATTATAGCAGAAAAGTCAGATTTTCATGATATGTCGCCTTTAAATCCCATTATCCTGGAGGGTTATAAAGTTAAAACTGATGCATATCATTCCATTCTCTTTTTTTCAAAGGGAGGTCCATAACCACAGGAGCATGTCTTGTGAAGGGGTTCAAGGGACAACACATTGGAAAATCTTATAAATCTTGTAATTCACAAAGTGTTTTTGGTCTTGTAGAGCAATACTGAGTAGAGATAGATACATTTAGTTTGACTAATATTTTCTAACCAATATTTATTTATTTTCAGTTAATACATAATTGGTTTCTTTAATATGTAACTATAATATCAGGGCAAGCACTCCCATTTACTGGAAACAATAATGTTCACATAAAGTTAGTCACTATTTCAATCTGAAGGAAGAAAGCAATACAATTAGATACAGCCCTTCCAAAAAAAAAAAAAAAACATAATAATAATAATAATAATAAAAATTTAAATGC
Source organism: Carassius carassius (assembly GCF_963082965.1). Lineage (NCBI taxonomy): Eukaryota > Metazoa > Chordata > Actinopteri > Cypriniformes > Cyprinidae > Carassius > Carassius carassius. The sequence continues at coordinate 26,474,843 of NC_081785.1, forward strand.
AATATTGTGTCAAAAAGGAGAAATTAGTAAATAAAAGGACAAGTCTACATATAATGAGTCTACATATAGACTAACAGGAATATAAGTGTTCACAAATGAACACACACACACACACACACATATGTATATATATATATATATATATATATATATATATATATATATATATATATATGAAAGTGACGTGACATACAGTATGGTGACCCATACTCGGAATTCGTGCTCTGCTTTTAACCCATCCAAAGTGCACACACACAGAGCAGTGAACACACACCTGGAGCAGTGGGCAGCCATTTATGTTGCGGCGCCCGGGGAGCAGTTGGGGGTTCGGTGCCTTGCTCAAGGGCACCTAAGTCGTGGTATTGAAGGTGGAGAGAGAACTGTACATGCACTCCCCCCACCTACAATTCCTGCCGGCCCGAGACTCGAACTCACAACCTTTATATATATATATATACAGTACGGACCAAAAGTTTGGACACACCTTCTCATTCAAAGAGTTTTCTTTATTTTCATGACTATGAAAATTGTAGAGTTACACTGAAGGCATCAGGGGCTATTTGACCAAGAAGGAGAGTGATAGGGTGCTGCGCCAGATGACCTGGTCTCCACAGTCACCGGACCTGAACCCAATCGAGATGCTTTAGGGGTGAGCTGGACCGCAGAGTGAAGGCAAAAGGGCCAACAAGTGCTAAGCATCTCTCGGGGAACTCCTTCAAGACTGTTGGAAGACCATTTCAGGTGACTACCTCTTGAAGCTCATCAAGAGAATGCCAAGAGTGTGCAAAGCAGTGATCAAAGCAAAAGGTGGCTACTTTGAAGAACCTAGAATATTACATATTTTCAGTTGTTTCACACTTTTTTTGTTTCCATATATAATTCCACGTGTTCATTCATAGTTTTGATGCCTTCAGTGTGAATCTACAATTTTAATAGTCATGAAAATAAAGAAAACTCTTTGAATGAGAAGGAGTGTCCAAACGTTTGGTCTGTACTGTATATATATATATATATATATATATATATATATATATATAGTTTGTATTATTATTATAAAAAAGTATAGCAAACACTATGCACAACCTACTGTACTAACCATCCGCTGAGGCCCTGAGCAGTCCTCATGATGCCCACACTTTCATTTTTTAGAAAATTCTATGAAGTCAAGAAATAGTTGAGTCTACTGGGACTTGGGGTCAAATCTCCCAAGGAGAAAATTGCTCCCTTAAAGCATTATCTGGGATTAGGTGAATAATGTTGAATTCGGGGTCTGAGCCTTCCTTACAATGTACCTTAAAGCCACAGCAGAGCCCCACTAAGCGAGGTTGTTTGCTGCAGAACCCCAGTTAATTATAACTGTCTACCAATGTGTATGTACATGTACACGCTTCTTTATCCAACAAAACCACACACAGATAAATTATCTCCTAGTTGTTGTGGTTATACCTTTTGGAAAAATTGTACTACTGAATGTATTAGCTTTCCCTTTTCATAACAGCTCTACCATTAAAGGGGTGGTTCACTGTTTTTTTGTTTTTGTTTCTTTTCTAGGCTTGATTGTGTTTATGGGGAGCATAACACATCATCATGTGTTAATGCTTCATTTTAAAGGGGACATATGATTTCAAATCATTGCGGTTACTGAAACCATGCCTTCTTTCTTTGCATGAACACTTGGTCGACATTATGCAAATATTTCACACAGTGACGTGTTTAAACGAGCCGTTTTAGGGGGTGTGGCAGAGTCTTAACTTTATTAAAGAATATCTCTTTGGATTAGAGACTCTAGTCTTTGGAACTTTACAGATCTTCATTATGCACCAACAGCTTGTAATACTCCAAAGAGAAAGGAAAATTTTCAATTGCATCACATGACCTCATTATTTTCCACATAATTTACCTTTATTCTACACTGCTCCATCCCTTCTCTGAGAAACGCGATGTTCATTTCTTGCTTTTATGAAGCCCCTCCCTCAGAAATAGGCCATCGACTCTGATTGGTTTGCTAGCCCAGTGTGTTGTGATTGATTGAGAAGCAGAGGATATTATTGAAGAGGATCATGCAGAACCTGTGCAAGCACGGCTTTTAATGGTAGGCCTATGTTTTTTGTTTGTTGTGGTCTCATACTTTCAGATACACTGTTATTTGTAAATGCTACTGCTTATGTTAGCTTTTAATATACGATTTTATCCTAAATAAAGCTTTAATACAGGACGGCAACTGCACGTGCTTCCATGTTTAATGCTTCTCACAGCTATGTGAAAATAAGTGTATAATTGGAACAGGTCATTGTTGGAGCTGAATGATTGAGAGAATATGAGAGAGCGAGAGAGAGAGGCAGAGAAAGAGAGATACAGAGTGTGTGCAGAGCAGGGGGACGCAAGAAACAGTATTAAGAACTGCTGCTTTAGAACTTAGCATTTGATTTTGAAGCTTGTAAATCCATTTGAATTGTTAGAAGACAGAATCATGATATTCATATATGACTAGATTTTTACCTTGCAATTCTAGTTTTCACATTCTCTTCTGTAAAGCAGCGCAGCATGGCCTCGACCCTTTGCTGCCTTTTCGCGAGGGCGGGATTTATCTGGAATTTAACTTGTTGTAGTCCCTACCATTAATTTTTGTAGGCATTAAACTGCCAGAATTTTAAGACGCTATCTCCATTTCCATTGAACTTTCAGCTTCGTAACTTTGCAGATATTATGTTCAAACAGCAACATTACACACTAACCAATGTAAAAAAAAATGAAATTGCAATCAACCACCTTTAAGTGATTTAAACATGCTTAATACAACATGCTTTTTCCTTTTTCTTTCTTTTTTATTTATATTTTATCTGCAATAACATTGTGAACTTTTATAAAAATACGTTTGGTCATTAAGTTTTAAATACATCATTCAAACACGAGATTAGTTCTCTGCATGATTAACCCACAAGGCAGATCAATGTGCCTCTTCATTTCTCTAAAATACGGTAGGAAATAAAATCAAATGGGTGGTTGATCAGCTTTTTTCAAAAGCTTGATTGTGTTTATGGGGTGCAGTGTAACATGTTCATGCTTTGTTTTTTTGGTCTTTAAAAATAATTATTTTCACATATTTTACCTTTAACCTGAACCGCTGTTTCCATTTTCATCAAAACGGTCTGTTGAGTTCCTGGTACTATGAAGACCTTCACTCAGAAATACGCAATGGGCTCTGATTGGTTAGCGGGCTGACGCCATGTCCACACGTACACAGGTTTTTTATAAACAGAGTTTTTCCTTCTTCTTTTTTGGATACAGTGCATGGATAAGTTCAGTTTCTGACACATGCTTGAGCTACTGCTGACAACAGGACAAAATGAAGAGTAAAGGAGCATTCACTCGTCCAGTATAACCAGCCTGTTTGTGTCTGTACACCCTTCAGAAGAACAGTGGATAGGTTTTTTTTTTAATGGCATTCCAGATCTCATATGAAGATTATATGTTTGTTTGGAACATTTGACTGCAGATTGTTTTGCAAACAAGGCATAGTATAATAAAGAGGTCACAAAGAATCTTTTGTTAAAGTAGCCATTCTTGCATTTGATCTGACAGCATGTGCAATAGTGGCGACAATGATATTTCTTCCCACAACAGTTGCCATTCACTGACAAGGGTTAAAAGAGCCACATCCTTAAAACAGATAATTTCAGATGGAGAGTCAGGATCATTTTGGGAACAAATGACTGTTTTTGTATTTGTATTTTTTTTTATGAATCTTGTTGCAGGGATGTTTCTAAATAAGTTTATATAAAACGTATATGTAATGAATGTAATGAATAAAGAAATGTTTTATTAAACCTTACCTCAAGAACATATATGGCATGTACATCTAAGTATAAAGTTGGTGTGAACAATTCTTCCGTGTGTTAATTTTTTTTCTCTTTTGGACCTCATGTTTAATCTAAATGATCAAACTCAATCTTCCAGTGAAAACGACACACTTATCTCTGCTGATGCCGGACTTCTCAGTCATTTAGTCTGCTTAAACTCTGGCCTTCCACAATTGACTGCAATCTTGCATCTATTTTTGAATGCAACACCCAAGTTTCAAAATCTACTCAACACCGGAGTACAGAACCAAGTCCCTGCCCTATATTTTTTCAACAAGCCATTTCACTCATTGCGTTCCTCATCAGGAACTCGAGCTGCGTCGAAACGCTTTGGGGAACGCGTTTAGCGTGAGCGACTCTGAATATCACATCTAATCTGTCTTATAGAAGAGCGTGACGTCACGGGCGGGGTGACGTAAGCGACCAGGAAGCTATAAAGGCACGAGTATTTCAGCAAGCGCTCTGTGTGTGCATGTCATTCTGTCTTGTCAGTCTTATTTATTGTTGTTTGTCACTATTAGCTCCTCAAAGAGTAAGCAATAGTCAAAGAACAAAGCTAAGACGAGACATCTGAAAGGCGAATCCAGATCGCGTTTCAGATTGTGTGTTCATCACGAGTGAGAATACATGGTCTGTGCGCGGTCTGCCTGGGATCGAGGCACGCTGTTTCGGCTCTTGAGGGAGCCGACTGCCTGCACTGGTACAAGCCAGTCCGGACGCTTCGATCCCGGAGGACTCTCGAGAGAGAGAGAGGGAGTCTTCGCCAGCATTCCTCATGGTGTCGGTCCCGCTTTCGCCGAGGAGATTGAAACGGAGGGCGTCGATGAGCTTGCAGTTGCACAAACATAAGCTGCATAAACATCAGTTGCACAGACAACAGTTACACAAGCATCAGTTTCACAAGCATATTTTGCCTAACTGTATAACGAGCAGCATTAATGAGGAGCGCAGCTCACGCAGTCAGCTCTCTGGGAAAAATAAGGGGGCTGACTGTGCTTCTCGCATATCTAAGGACGGGGCGAAGACGGCTCTGCCTATCTCCACCCGTGATCCCTAGATTTAGAGTTCATTCTCGAGGTTCGAGAATGGAGGCACGCGCAGCGGTTCCTTCCCCCTCTGTGAACTCGCAGCTGCAGCTACTTATCTCTGAGGAGATTAATATTGTTTGTGTAAGCAGCTCGCGTGCTGCCGAGGCAACGCGTGTATTACATAATTTCAGTTTTGATGTGAATCTTACCAAAACCAGACCGTCTTTACTCGGCTGATTGGGTTAACTGCATTAATTCTGAGGAATTAAATTCAGTATTTATCTGACTATGAGAAGTTAGATATGAATTATATCAACAAGGCAGACCGTTTTTACTCGTCTGATTGTTTGTTTGCATTAAATTCTGAGGAATATAATGACATTTATCTCACTCTGAGAAATTATATATCCTGGAGGGGCTGCTGGGCGGGAGCAGTCATTGTGATATCTCTTGAGTCGCAAAGAGGTCTACTTGAGCTCTGCCAAAAACTCTACATATCTGCTTCACCACCTCGGGGTGAAGCTTCCATTCCCCGGGCCTCGGCCCTTGCCTCGACAGTATTTCTGCTCTCATATTGAGTTTCCCAGGAATATATACTGCTCTTAATGAGAGGAGTTTGCTCTGGGACCACACAAGGATCTGGTGCGCTGGCTTGTGCAAGGGGCGCGAACGCAGACCTCCTGGTGGTTGATATAAGAGTCCACCGATGTGTTGTGGGTGTGCACCAACACATGGTGACCCCTTAGGTCTGGGAGGAAGTGCCTCAGTGCACGATAAACTGCTAGCATCTCTAGACAATTGATATGCCATGTCAGATGGCGACCGCTCCACAGACCACGGGCAGGGTGGCCACTCATGACCGCTCCCCAACCAGTGAGGGATGCATCCGTCGCTAGTATTACACGGCGACAAGGAGCTCCCAGCATCTGGCCCTGATTCAAGAACCAAGGTTTCTTCCACATTTCCACGCCTCGGGTGGTTATTCAAGTGGCCATTGTTTATCTTGGCATTCCGGAGAACATCAGATGGCCACGAAGGGTTGGAGGATAAAGTGTCCAGAAACAGGTCAGTGAAGCAGTGTCCAAAAGTGTTTCTTTTTCATAATTGATCAGTGCAGACGTTATGTGTGTAAAAAGAGAAAGCAAAAGTAGGTAAAAAAGTAAATAAAAACAATCTAAGCAGAGCGACCTGGATGGAGACCGGACTCAGCGGCACTATCTTGGTGTGCAATCTATTTTGGAGTAGCAAACATTCAGTAGGGCCAGTCTTTGGGACCATAGAGTTTCTGGCTGTGTTCCACTCTAACCTCTTGCATGGACAACTTTTGCCCACTGTCGTCTAGACTAACTTATCCTGTCCAATCATCCTACTACTTGTCCACTTGATCTGATCCCCACTCACCTCCTTCAAGCGATTTATTCTTCAGTCATACCTTCACTTACTCACATTATCAACTTCTCTCTTCACTCTGGAAAATTTCCCTCAGCATTTAA